>NW_024038495.1:0-32403 GCF_016077235.1 Cyprinodon tularosa
GGGTGGTCCCAGCCATTGGCCAAGTAGTATCTTTGCGTACATCTGTTTAGCAGCTTTTGGCGCCTCTTCCTTCCTCAGCAGCCCTCAAAGGCCATAACGAGTTGGTCTGGGGAAGCCCGGAACAGTCACTTGCAGGGCCCATATTGGCCCACGTTACCCAGACGGGCAGTAGGGTGGCCCCCCTCAAAAATTTCTTTAGAAATTTTCTAGTTAGGGGGGCCACCATGCCGAAGGCATGGCCCCACCTGAGCTACTATCTCACATATTTATTCCGCGTATTTATACTAGCTTATAGTCTCTCCCTCTGCCACCAAAACTTCGGCACCTATTGTCCCGCACGCCGGTTGGCGGATCGGGCCCAAAGTTGGGCACTCGCGTCGGGGACCAAATGGTGCGATGCGTGCTTGTATCAAAACTTTCTCTTTAGTCCGCAAGGTTCGCGAATTATTAGCGAAACGTCGCAAAAAATAATCCCATAGGAAATGAATGGGGAGAGGGAAAAAAAAAAGCATTAAAAAACAGCACTTCAATGTGTCGGCATACATCATGTAGAAAAAAGACAGTTTTAAAGCTCCCTACCCTTTTGTAGATAAAATCCTTAGTCTATTTAAAACTGAAGACGGCATGTTGATAAATGCTACGGTTTGTGTAATAAATCAGACCTCAAGCGCCACAAAGTTTTAAGCAAAATCCACCCTTCAGAGTGGAGAGACTGAAAAAGCTAGATGAAGTGGTGAGGCAGCCGTTTTTTTTAGACAAAAAACATTTTAACTCGCCCTCACGGCCACAGTATTTATAGCTAGAGTCACCATTGTTGGTCAGTTTGTATGACTTGGAATCTCTGGACCCCACACACTGTCTTCGGAAATTACGGGTAGGGATTATACTTTCCTTAAAAAACCCTCCAGACCGACCTAAAATCTGATCAAAATCAGAGCCGTTTTTCATTGGTTTTGGGAGCACGCAGTGGGGAGAAAACGAATGATCATTATGTGTTTTTCAACTCGTCATAAATATATTTTCTGGAAAGACACACATACACCTAAGTTGGCATTGTTGGGCTATAGCTCGAAGGATGGTGCACGGTACGGTTGAAAGAATACTTTTGTATAACTCATACGGTTTTTGCTCAAGCGTCGTTTGTGTCGGAGGACATTTTAAGCACAGAAAGCTGGGTGACTCAGTGAAGCTGTGTAGGCTAGCTCAGTTAGAAGCTAAGGACTGAGGACCCGTTTTTCTTATTCTTTCTCTTCCCATTCAGGTTGTAGATGACCTATAGCCATGAAAGTTACTCCAATTGAAGACAAGATATAGCTGTCGCTTAGATAAAAAGAATTTTTCAGATACCTTTTACGGTTTTTACTCAGCAGTCGTTTGTTTGGAGGGGTGCTATAGCAGCTTAAAGGTGACAGAGTGTGGTGCTGCAGTTTAAACAAAGGGAGGAGCAGGTGGGATCAGCCATTTTGTTTGTGCTTCGTTTTGGGTTGTGAAAGACCTACAGACATGAAGGTTACCCCAGTCTGAGACAAAGGATAGATGTTTCTTTCACTGAAAGAATTTTTCTAATACCTTTTACGGTTTTTGCTCAGCAGTCGTTTGTTTGGAGGGGGAGCACCTGGAAGCTAGCTAACAGTTAGCTTCTGCATCAGCCTGCCTGAGGGCAGCTGCTGACATCTTACTGTGAGGAGGCCGTTTTTTTAAGATAAAAGATTTTGTTCTTGCCTCACGGCCACATATTTGGAGCTACAGTCACCATTTTTGGTCAGTTTGTAGACTGAAATCTCTGGACTCACACAGTGTCTTCAGAATTACGGTAGGATTAATACTTTTCCTTAAAAACGCTCCAGACCGACCTAAAGTCGATGAAAATCAGAGCCGTTTTTCATTGGTTTTGGAGCAGAAGAGGGGAGAAAAACGAACACCACTATGTGTTTTCAACTCGTCATAAATATTTTTCTGAATGACACACATACACCAAAGTTGGCATAGTTGGAGTCGAAGGATTGCTGATGCTCACGGTGAAGAAATTCTTTGAATAACTCATACGGTTTTTGCTCAGCAGTCGTTTGTTCGGAGCTGTTCCTCCCATTCAAAAAAGCCTGAGAGCTAAGGAACGATAGTGCTGCGCTTTTCTCTCTGTCACTGACAGGCTCGTTAAGCGTTGTCAAGGTAACCGTGCTTCAAACAGATTTTACCTCTGCTGTTTTAAACAGCACATATTAATCTAATGGAGGGTGAAAGCACTGATTTAACATTGGGAAATGGATACTATATGACTGATGTCCATGACACTTCCCTTGCCACTCAACACTGATAGACTTTCAAAATAAGACTCCAGGGACCCTACAAAATAAAAGCCTCTATATTTTTTACATATATTTATTGCCCTATATGGCTCAACATTATGACCCAAACACAACCCCATTTTAGAGAATAGACTCTAGGAGACTGTTTAAAACACACCCTAAGGCAAATTTCAAAATAAAAGCCTCCCATTTCCGCTTCATCTACTGCCCTAATAACATGGAAAAAAGAGTGATTTAACGATTGGAAAGTCATCAACTATCATTGCTGGGTCTGAACATTTTCTCTAAACACAACTCTGTTGGACTTTCAAAATAAGACTCCAGGGACCCTACAAAATAAAAGCCTCTAGATTATACTAATGCAATAATTGATGCAAATGGCTCAACATTATGACCCAAACTCTTCCAGGTTGTTTTTATTAGACTCTAGTGACCTTTTCAAAACACACCCCAGAGCAAATTTCACAATAAAAGTCTCCCATTTACTCTGTAATACAGCAGCTATTCACCTAATAACATGGAAAACCAGTGATTTAACATTTGGAAATGGATTCTATATCACTGCTGGGCATGACCCATCTTTTGATGCACATCCATGATAGACTTTCAAAATAACACTACAGGGACTCTACAGAATAAAAGCCTCTTCCTTATACACACTCATACATTCTGGCATATTGCTCATAGCCATTTGTAATTTCATCACTGCAATGGCTCTGAGCATGCGGGCGGAGCCCGCCATTGGTGATTTCATCACTGCAATGGCTCTTAGAAGGCGGGCGAAGCCCGCCAATGGTGATTTCATCACTGCAATGGCTCTTAGCAGGCGGGCGGAGCCCGCCATTGGTGATTTTTTTCATCGCTGCAAGGGCTCCTAGCAGGCGGGCAGAGCCCGCCAACTGCGCTTTACCCACTGCGGTTCAATATGGACAAACCATATTACCCTTGTGCATCATACGCTGTGCACGTCTATTTCCCAGATTTCAGCACAAGTGGCACACAGCTCTCTTTGCCCATGACCTAGCCCTCTTTCCTTCCCTCAGCAGCCCTCAAAGGCGTAAGCAGTTGGTCTGGGGAGCCCCAATGTCACTTGCCAGGGCCGTATTGGCCCAGTTACCCAGACGGGCAGTAGGTGGCCCCCCTCAAAATTTCTTTAGAAATTTTCTAGTTTTTATTATAGCTTATAGTTCTCCTCGCCACCAAAAACTTCGGCGCGTAACTAGTCACGCACCATTCGTCGGATCGGGCCCAAAGTTGGCACACGCGTAGAGACCAATGGGGCGATGCGTGCTTGTATAAAACTTTCTCATTAGTCCGAAGGTTTGCGAATTATTAGCGAAAACGTCGCAAAAAATTCCCATAGGAAATGAATGGGGAGAGGAAAAAAACAGCATAAAAAACAGCGCTTCACTGTGTTGGCATACATTCACGTAGAAAAACAGTTTAAAGCTCAGTTTGTAGATAAATCCTTCGTCTGCATAAAACTGAAGACGGCATGTTGATAACTGCTACGGTTTTTGTATAATCAGACCTCAAGCGCCACAAAGTTTTGGCAAAATCCAGCCTTCTAGAGTGGAGAGACTGAAAAGCTAGAGTGTGAGGCAGCCGTTTTTTTAAGACCCAAAAACATTTTAAACTCGCCCTCACGGCCACATATTTATAGCTAGAGTCACCATTTTTGGTCAGTTTGTAGACTGAAATCTCTGGACCCACACAATGTCTTCGGAATTACGGTAGGATTAATACTTTTCCTTAAAAACCCTCCAGACCGACCTCAAGTCGATGAAAATCAGAGCCGTTTTTCATTGGTTTTGGAACAGCAGAGGGGAGAAAAACGAATGACATTATGTGTTTTAAACTCGTCATAAATATTGTTCTGAAAGACACACATACACCAAAGTTGGCATAGTTGGAGTCGAAGGATGGCTGACGCTCACGGTGAAAGAATTTTTTGAATAACTCATACGGTTTTTGCTCAGCAGTCGTTTGTTCGGAGGACATTTTAAGCACCAGAAAGCTGGGTGACAGTGTCCTGCTGCAGCTAGCTCAATTAGAAGCTCAGGTGTGAGGAAACGTTTTTTTTTTTCTTTCTCTTCCCATTCAGGTTGTAGATGACCTACAGCCATGAAAGTTACTCTAATTGAAGTAAAGATATAGCTGTAGCTTAGATAAAAATAATTTTTCAGATATCATTTATGGTTTTTACTCAGCAGTCATTTGTTCGGAGGGGGGCTTTAGCAGCTTAAAGGTGAGTGAAAGTGTGTTGCTGCAGCTAGCTCAGTTAGAAGCTAAGGACTGAGGACCCGTTTTTCTTATTCTTTCTCTTCCCATTCAGGTTGTAGATGACCTACAGCCATGAAAGTTACTCCAATTGAAGACAAGATATAGCTTTAGCTTAGATAAAAATAATTTTTCAGATACCTTTTACGGTTTTTACTCAGCAGTCGTTTGTTCGGAGGGGTGCTATAGCAGCTTAAAGATGACAGAGTGTGGTGCTGCAGTTTAAACAAAGGGAGGAGCAGGTGGGATCAGCCATTTTGTTTGTGCTTCGTTTTGGGTTGTGAAAGACCTACAGACATGAAGGTTACCCCAGTCTGAGACAAAGGATAGATGTTTCTTTCACTGAAAGAATTTTTCTAATACCTTTTACGGTTTTTGCTCAGCAGTCGTTTGTTCGGAGGGGTGCTATAGCAGCTTAAAGGTGACAGAGTGTGGTGCTGCAGTTTAAACAAAGGGAGGAGCAGGTGGGATCAGCCATTTTGTTTGTGCTTCGTTTTGGGTTGTGAAAGACCTACAGACATGAAGGTTACCCCAGTCTGAGACAAAGGATAGATGTTTCTTTCACTGAAAGAATTTTTCTAATACCTTTTACGGTTTTTGCTCAGCAGTCGTTTGTTCGGAGGGGTGCTATAGCAGCTTAAAGGTGACAGAGTGTGGTGCTGCAGTTTAAACAAAGGGAGGAGCAGGTGGGATCAGCCATTTTGTTTGTGCTTCGTTTTGGGTTGTGAAAGACCTACAGACATGAAGGTTACTCTAATTGAAGTAAAGATATAGCTGTAGCTTAGATAAAAATAATTTTTCAGATATCATTTATGGTTTTTACTCAGCAGTCCTTTGTTCGGAGGGGGGCTTTAGCAGCTTAAAGGTGAGTGAGAGTGTGTTGCTGCAGCTAGCTCAGTTAGAAGCTAAGGACTGAGGACCCGTTTTTTCTTATTCTTTCTCTTCCCATTCAGGTTGTAGATGACCTACAGCCATGAAAGTTACTCCAATTGAAGACAAGATATAGCTTTAGCTTAGATAAAAATAATTTTTCAGATACCTTTTACGGTTTTTTCTCAGCAGTCGTTTGTTCGGAGGGGTGCTATAGCAGCTTAAAGATGACAGAGTGTGGTGCTGCAGTTTAAACAAAGGGAGGAGCAGGTGGGATCAGCCATTTTGTTTGTGCTTCGTTTTGGGTTGTGAAAGACCTACAGACATGAAGGTTACCCCAGTCTGAGACAAAGGATAGATGTTTCTTTCACTGAAAGAATTTTTCTAATACCTTTTACGGTTTTTGCTCAGCAGTCGTTTGTTCGGAGGGGTGCTATAGCAGCTTAAAGGTGACAGAGTGTGGTGCTGCAGTTTAAACAAAGGGAGGAGCAGGTGGGATCAGCCATTTTGTTTGTGCTTCGTTTTGGGTTGTGAAAGACCTACAGACATGAAGGTTACTCTAATTGAAGTAAAGATATAGCTGTAGCTTAGATAAAAATAATTTTTCAGATATCATTTATGGTTTTTACTCAGCAGTCCTTTGTTCGGAGGGGGGCTTTAGCAGCTTAAAGGTGAGTGAGAGTGTGTTGCTGCAGCTAGCTCAGTTAGAAGCTAAGGACTGAGGACCCGTTTTTTCTTATTCTTTCTCTTCCCATTCAGGTTGTAGATGACCTACAGCCATGAAAGTTACTCCAATTGAAGACAAGATATAGCTTTAGCTTAGATAAAAATAATTTTTCAGATACCTTTTACGGTTTTTACTCAGCTGTCGTTTGTTCGGAGGGGTGCTATAGCAGCTTAAAGGTGACAGAGTGTGGTGCTGCAGTTTAAACAAAGGGAGGAGCAGGTGGGATCAGCCATTTTGTTTGTGCTTCGTTTTGGGTTGTGAAAGACCTACAGACATGAAGGTTACTCTAATTGAAGTAAAGATATAGCTGTAGCTTAGATAAAAATAATTTTTCAGATATCATTTATGGTTTTTACTCAGCAGTCCTTTGTTCGGAGGGGGGCTTTAGCAGCTTAAAGGTGAGTGAGAGTGTGTTGCTGCAGCTAGCTCAGTTAGAAGCTAAGGACTGAGGACCCGTTTTTTCTTATTCTTTCTCTTCCCATTCAGGTTGTAGATGACCTACAGCCATGAAAGTTACTCCAATTGAAGACAAGATATAGCTTTAGCTTAGATAAAAATAATTTTTCAGATACCTTTTACGGTTTTTTCTCAGCAGTCGTTTGTTCGGAGGGGTGCTATAGCAGCTTAAAGATGACAGAGTGTGGTGCTGCAGTTTAAACAAAGGGAGGAGCAGGTGGGATCAGCCATTTTGTTTGTGCTTCGTTTTGGGTTGTGAAAGACCTACAGACATGAAGGTTACCCCAGTCTGAGACAAAGGATAGATGTTTCTTTCACTGAAAGAATTTTTCTAATACCTTTTACGGTTTTTGCTCAGCAGTCGTTTGTTCGGAGGGGTGCTATAGCAGCTTAAAGGTGACAGAGTGTGGTGCTGCAGTTTAAACAAAGGGAGGAGCAGGTGGGATCAGCCATTTTGTTTGTGCTTCGTTTTGGGTTGTGAAAGACCTACAGACATGAAGGTTACTCTAATTGAAGTAAAGATATAGCTGTAGCTTAGATAAAAATAATTTTTCAGATATCATTTATGGTTTTTACTCAGCAGTCCTTTGTTCGGAGGGGGGCTTTAGCAGCTTAAAGGTGAGTGAGAGTGTGTTGCTGCAGCTAGCTCAGTTAGAAGCTAAGGACTGAGGACCCGTTTTTTCTTATTCTTTCTCTTCCCATTCAGGTTGTAGATGACCTACAGCCATGAAAGTTACTCCAATTGAAGACAAGATATAGCTTTAGCTTAGATAAAAATAATTTTTCAGATACCTTTTACGGTTTTTACTCAGCTGTCGTTTGTTCGGAGGGGTGCTATAGCAGCTTAAAGGTGACAGAGTGTGGTGCTGCAGTTTAAACAAAGGGAGGAGCAGGTGGGATCAGCCATTTTGTTTGTGCTTCGTTTTGGGTTGTGAAAGACCTACAGACATGAAGGTTACCCCAGTCTGAGACAAAGGATAGATGTTGCTTTCACTGAAAGAATTTTTCTAATACCTATTACGGTTTTTGCTCAGCAGTCGTTTGTTCAGCAGCTGTTCCTCCCATTCAAAAAAGCCTGAGAGCTAAGGAACGATAGTGCTGCGCTTTTCTCTCTGTCACTGACAGGCTCGTTAAGCGTTGTCAAGGTAACCGTGCTTCAAACAGATTTTACCTCTGCTGTTTTAAACAGCACATATTAATCTAATGGAGGGTGAAAGCACTGATTTAACATTGGGAAATGGATACTATATGACTGCTGTCCATGACACTTCCCTTGCCACTCAACACTGATAGGCTTTCAAAATAAGACTCCAGGGACCCTACAAAATAAAAGCCTCTATATTTTTTACATATATTTATTGCCCTATATGGCTCAACATTATGACCCAAACTCAACCCCATTTTAGAGAATAGACTCTAGGAGACTGTTTAAAACACACCCTATGGCAAATTTCAAAATAAAAGCCTCCCATTTCCGCTTCATCTACTGCCCTAATAACATGGAAAAAGAGTGATTTAATGATTGGAAAGTCATCAACTATGATTGCTGGGTCTGAACATTTTCTCTAAACACAACTCTGTTGGA
Organism: Cyprinodon tularosa; assembly: GCF_016077235.1. Classification (NCBI taxonomy): domain Eukaryota; kingdom Metazoa; phylum Chordata; class Actinopteri; order Cyprinodontiformes; family Cyprinodontidae; genus Cyprinodon; species Cyprinodon tularosa. The sequence goes on from NW_024038495.1 coordinate 8,225, forward strand.
CTTTCAAAATAAGACTCCAGGGACCCTACAAAATAAAAGCCTCTAGATTATACTAATGCAATAATTGATGCAAATGGCTCAACATTATGACCTAAACTCTTCCAGGTTGTTTTTATTAGACTCTAGTGACCTTTTCAAAACACACCCCAGAGCAAATTTCACAATAAAAGTCTCCCATTTACTCTGTAATACAGCAGCTATTCACCTAATAACATGGAAAACCAGTGATTTAACATTTGGAAATGGATTCTATATCACTGCTGGGCATGACCCCTCTTTTGATGCACATCCATGATAGACTTTCAAAATAAGACTACAGGGACTCTACAGAATAAAAGCCTCTTCCTTATACACACTCATACATTCTGGCATATTGCTCATAGCCATTTGTAATTTCATCACTGCAATGGCTCTGAGCATGCGGGCGGAGCCCGCCATTGGTGATTTCATCACTGCAATGGCTCTTAGAAGGCGGGCGAAGCCCGCCAATGGTGATTTCATCACTGCAATGGCTCTTAGCAGGCGGGCGGAGCCCGCCATTGGTGATTCTTTTCATCGCTGCAAGGGCTCCTAGCAGGCGGGCAGAGCCCGCCAACTGCGCTTTACCCACTGCGGTTCAATATGGACAACCCATATTACCCTTGTGCATCATATGCTGTGCACGTCTATTTCCCAGATTTCAGTACAAGTGGCACACAGCTCTCTTTGCCCATGACCTAGCCCTCTTTGCCTCCCTCAGCAGCCCTCAAAGGCGTAAGCAGCCCCAACGTCACTTGCCAGGGCCGTATTGGCCCAGTTACCCAGACGGGCAGTAGGTGGCCCCCCTCAAAATTTCTTTAGAAATTTTCTAGTGTGATATTATTATCATTACTAAATGGTAGCTCTGTAAATACCTTGATAACCAATGTGCAACCTTCCTGCTTATTTCAAGCATTTACTGTATGTATAAAACTGTTTAAAACAAACTGCATTTTTCAGACTTTAAACAATCACCACACTTGCGTGTAAGCAAAACAAAATCTCTTAATATTTCTCCTGAATTAAAAAAAAAAAAAGAAAAGAAAAAGAAAAATCTGGCAGCATCTTGTTTCTTTAGCTCCCGTTCTTCAGGAGACCTTACTTATTTAACTCTGAGGCCTTTTCAAAAGACTTTTTCAAAATTTGAATTATAAAAAAAGCCTTTCCTTCTGCCTATACCTGACCAACAGGTGGCGCAAATGAGCAACCTCTCCTGAAGCCCGCTGCGCGCTACGCGTTGACATTTCTAATAATTTTCATGTTAGGGAAAGGTGAGCTTTCTCCGACCAGAACCAAAGACTTAAAGGAATAGTACACCCAAAACATGATTAGCCTTCATTTTCTACTCACCCCCATGCTGAACAAAACTCTGGAGTACTTTTTTGATATCTCAAATGCATCTGGAGATCTGGGAGGCTTCTTGCTGTCTGCTGACATTCAAATAATGGAGGTCTATGGCGCCCGAGACAGAAAGGTCCATAAAAGTCCACAAAAACGTGTCAATATTCCTCCATACTGCTCGTCCAATGTAATCCAAGTGTCCTGAGTGGGTAGCATCCAGAATTTACTCGAAACGAAGTCATTTAGAATGTTTTTAGAGCCTAAACAGTAGTGTATAGGATTTCCTAATAGCGCCCCCATGCGCGCTCACGATTCTACGGAAGCCGGCAGACCAAACCGGAAGTCAGCGTCAGCGCATTCAGCTCGGCAAAGAACTCATGCTCTTCCTCAACACTGAAGTCCTCAGACATTTTTCTTTCGTTGTTTCTTTCCTTGCACAGGTAAACAGCACATTTCTTCTTCTACGCTTGCATTACTGGCAGAGCAGACGCTGACTTCCGGTTTGGTCTGCCGGCTTCCGTAGAATCGTGAGCGCGCATGGGGGCGCTATTAGGAAATCCTATACACTACTGTTTAGGCTCTAAAAACGTTCTAAATGACTTCGTTTCGAGTAAATTCTGGATGCTACCCACTCAGGACACTTGGATTACATTGGACGAGCAGTATGGAGGAATATTGACACGTTTTTGTGGACTTTTGTGGACTTTTCTGTCTCGGGCGCCATAGACCTCCATTATTTGAATGTCAGCAGACAGCAAGAAGCCTCCCAGATCTCCAGATGCATTTGAGATATCAAAAAAGTACTCCAGAGTTTTGTTCAGCATGGGGGTGAGTAGAAAATGAAGGCTAATCATGTTTTGGGTGTACTATTCCTTTAAAAAGAGGATCCAAACAGTTTTTAAATTTAATTTAAGGAGTGAACAGAGAAGAGAGTTTCAGAGACTGACTTAGGAGAGAGGTTTATTGCTTTGCTTTTAAGAAGAGAAAAGGTAAGAAACCGAATCATATCTCTTAAATTCAACTAGATGTCCTTTATTAATTTTAGGTAAATACTTTTTTTGATAGTCACTGGCTTGAATTGCCACAAATTTCAGTGTATTATTATTTATTTCTTTTAATGTTTATAAAGTTTCTATCCTTAGTTTCACTTTCATTTTTGAGTAGCTCGTCTGAGAAAGTACACACCCGGTGAAACCGGTGTCTAATAGGCCAATCATAAATTGAAGCTGTGATTTAATGTTATTATTATTATTATTATTGTTATTATTATTATTATTATTATTATTATTTTTTTTTTTTTTTTTTTTTTTTACAACTTTCCAAATTCCCAAAAAAGAAAAAGACAATAGGCCTAACAAACTTTACTTGTATTTCAAGGTAAAGCTTAAAGTCTCATTAAGAATATTAATTTATAATCCTGTATCTTACTCTATTCATTAACTGATCACTACATTACACAGGTTCACTAGATGTTTTGCTCTTCAACTTTTTTTAAAGTAGAAACTCAAAGTAACATGTTCTAGCTGTCAGAAGATTAAAAAGAATGCCATACCTTGCATACAAAAATGACTGCATTTTTTTCTTTTCTTCATAAAAGTTTAAGACTTATCTATATGTTGACCAGAAAATGTTACATAACCTGCTGTTTAACTGTTCTTTTCATAGCACAAAATGTTAACATCTCACAGCTTATCCTTCATTCCATCTCTTCATGTTTGCTGTGGAATTTCTAAAGAGAGTATAGCGTGCCAACAAGTCAGACATACATTTTGCTTACATTTAGAACAGCAGCCACCAGCAAAAGTTTATAGAAAAAGTGTCACACAATGTCAACCTTAGAAAAGTGTAAAAAAAAAAAAAAGTTAAAATAACAAAATAAAAAAAAAATAATAAAGTGAGAATTTTTGCTTCATTTTCAGGTCAACAAGGTAGCGATCTAAGCATGTTCACAAGTTTGTCTGAGGTAAGTTGAAAATTTTAAATAAACTGTATTTGTCTTCAGAAACAATGGCAAATTCCATTAAGAAATAGGTAATTACAATTTTACATGTTATAAAACTGTAACACATCTATTTAATGTCAAAGATTTACTAAGTAAATATTTTGGCTAAACAAAGACATAACAGTGACCGTTTTCCAGCTTGTAAGGCTTTAGGAGCAAGGGTGATTCAGAAAACACAGCAAGCAAAATGAATCATGGTAATATGAAATATAATTTAAACATACTGTAGAAAATCTAAAAAGCAATAAAATAAACATTCAAAACAGTAAAAATGTTAATAAACTAAAAAGAAAACAGCGTATACTATGCACATATTATGCTCTACATAACAATAGTATGTTATGTAAAAAGCCATTTTACATATAACATAGTGTAATATGTATGTGATTTCTTATTGGATACTAGAGAGGCTAAGCCTCCTCTGTAATTTTCCTAAAATAATGGTTCAAATATGGATGGTTAAACTTCTTAAAAGTTGTCTTTAAACTGAATTTAATGTGGCTAAAATGTGCAAAATTTCATGAATATTTTGCACATTAATCAGCTGTCTAGCCCGCTCTCTCCCTTTTGCTCTGGAGCAGGACTACGCTGCCTGTCAGTCTCTATGCAAAATTTCCACTAAGGTTTGAGCCTCTGTTCTTTGAAGCAACAAGTTATAAATAATATGTTTCATAACATGGAAAACCCCATCACTTCCTGTTGGGCTTCTTATGTAATCTATAGAGCAGGGGTAGCTGCTTGATGCTGATTGGCAGAACACACTGACAGATTTTTGAGTGACAGTGGCTAGACAAAGGGAAGAATTTTCTCATGACTCATGAAAAGAAAAAAAAATATTATTCAAACAAAAGAACAGTCGTCTTGCTCTAACCTCTTGCCATTTTGTATTTTTCTAAGCACTTCACAGCAGCTATAATCACCCATTAAACAGACAACATTCAAAATAAATGACAAAATCCAACTGTGATTGCACCATTTTAATCTTGTTAATGTTTCGTTAGTTTCTTTATGTTTGGGTTTGATTAGCCAGTAGCTGCAACTGTAGGATACACATCTTAAAGCATGCTTGTTGTGGTGTTTTCTGACTTTGATTAAGGAAGCCTCTGCTTAGAATTAAGAAGATTTCACATGTCCATATTCCTATTTTTCCTGGTTATCATTTGTATAATTTTGATTATGAAGAATGTATTTCAGATATCATAAATACACATTCAGTCAAGCTTATACTTGTAAATGTCAAAACAGCCACTATAAATGTCTAAAATCAGAAAAAAAAACAGTTTTTGTTACAAATTTTCAATTTAGAAAACATGTTATCACATTTCCATCTACGAATGTCATTTTGACTGGGGATAACGCTATTCTAGTGATCTAAAAATAGAAAAACAGAGAGGAGAGGCCTTTTGATAAATGTAAAAATGGCCTGCCATACTGTACAAGACTACATGTAAACTTTTGTATTAACTTCAGCAGCAATCTTCTCCTTCACCATCTTCCTTTCCTTTGCAGCTGTGGCTCTGTCTCTCTGTCTTTTAAACACATTCTCCATTTTTACTAAAATTTCTGCATTAAAATCTCTAGTTCCAGTGGGGGGAAATCGGCACTTTCTGTTGCCTTTCGTCACATCTTCTCTTCTGAGTGGACCTACTTAGAGATAGTTAAATTAACTCACAGCAGTTTTATGAAACTGAAAACTCAGTTTCCAAACTTTTGCTAGATCAATTCAGAGCAAAGGATTTCAGTTTGTTTTAACTAGGGCTGGGCGATATAGAAAAAAAGCTTATCGATAAAAAAAATGCATATTGATCGATATCGATAATTATTGAAAAGATTTGAAACCATATTTTATGAGCAGCTCTGCCTGGACTTTTTATAATATTGCTAAATGATTTCATTTTAATAAAAAACACAAACACAGACTTCGAATTAAATCTTTATTTAACCAACTTTTTTAACCATAACAGAATTGTTTTAAAGACAAATAACTTAAGAGACCTGAGTTATGTTATTAAATACTGACAAAGAATAAACTAAACTAACCAGAAAAGTGACCAAAATAAATATAACAAATAAATAAATGCCCCGCCGCCCCCGTTTCCTGCTTTAACCTGAGTTATTACTTTGAAGTTTCTGGCCCCTCAGCATTTTTATCTCAATTGTTAGAACTACGTGGGAAACTGCCCAGAACTGAAAATATATATATATTTTCCGAAGATTCCTCGGAGGAGAGCCGCACCGGGGCCTACACAGCTCGTACTCCTGCGGGTGTGAGCGGCTGAGATGATAAAAAAAAAAGTTGGTTTCGTTATCAGACTGGTTTTCACTGGTTCCCGACACATTTTCCAGATGACTGTGGTTTGTTTTTGGTCCGACTTGCCATGACCGAAATACTGCCAGACTGCCGAACTACAAAAACCTTTCTTTGAAACATTTTCCTCCGCCTCTCCTTGCTGCACATCTTCATGTGCTCTGTGTTGTGGTTTGAGAGGGCGGCGCTTTGTGACGGCCTGCCTGGGTCCGCGATTGTGATTGGTTGGGAGGAAGCAATGACTAGCATAAACCTACATGCTAGGCTACAATGAGAAGGAAGGAAAACTACGTTTCTTTTTTATCGACCCTCTTTTTTTCTATTGCGCCACACGTCTATCGATCGATATATATCGTTATTGAATTATCGCCCAGCCCTAGTTTTAACCTGCTTGTTTAAACAGACCCCAGTGATTTCTGAGCTGGATCACAAGAGCATCTCTTACAGAAAAGAACTGAAATCATCGCTGGCATTAGCGCTGCTGTTGAAATGTCGATCAAGGCCAAAAAAATTGGGCTGTGGTCAAGTTTCATGCTACGTTCACAGTGGATGCGATTTGAGTAGCAGAAGCAACCAGTTTACATGCAAAGTCTATGGTTGACCTGCATCAAGGCGCATCCAAAGGCCTTGCAGTGTGTGTCAAATAGCAGGAGCAGTGCATCAGCAGCTCAAGTAGCACCTCATGAGCATCGAGGCACGAGACGTGCTTCACAAGCAACAGATACTGAAGCACTATGATAACTCCTCTGACACAGTTTATTAATGCCTAAATTAACTTAAAGGTATAGGGGAGGATCCCTGTATACACTCCTGAGAGAGAACACCTATTAAATGTGTAAGAGAACCCAGCCCATTTCTCCTTGTGCATGCTCTGTTTAGGTGTTGCTTTTTGCATAGCTCATACAAGCTTACTTTTTAAAAGAAGAAAGGCGAGCTTTAATGGCTTAAACTGTAGCTGACCACATATATACACATGGAAATGCGCATGCACAGAAGACGGATGGCCTTATGTAAACATATCACCAGAATGGTTGACAATTGGGAGGACCACTTAGTTTGTTGATCCACCCAGAAAAAGAGCATCCTCCACTATACCTTTAAATGTTGTCAAATCCTCTCGACAAAATATGTTCACTTTTATTAGCCTGGTACCTGCGGTTTGTACTGTATACCACAAAAAACTGACATCTACTTCCAGCTGCCACGAACAGTAGGGGAATAATCCCCAAGGGGGCGACTGGGCCTGAGGCAGCTGTTGCTGGCTGCTGTTGTGGGTGAGTCTGTGCACCTCCAGCAGCGAAATAACATTTTAAGGCAGGATTGTAATCTTGATGCACTGACTGGTCTGACATTGTTTTGAGATGTACTCTCTCACTTAAGATATATTAAAACTACTTTTTACCCACATATCACAGCAAATATAGCAAAGCCACTGCCATTGAACACAGGAGCAGCAAAAGCATCAGACTTTCGAGATGCTTTAAACACCTCAAAAGCATCTTTGATGCTTCTAAAAAACTTCCTTAATGTATGTAGGCAAAAATTTAGCAGCATACGCTTTTTTGCTACTAAAATCATGTTTGGTTTGAATGTAGCATCAGGTGCTAAGCTCATTATCATTCCACAGACCAAACTACCTTCAAAGAGCTTAATTTAAGGAGCTAAGGCACATCTGCCTAACTGTGCCAAGAACCTGACTGAAAAAATTTTATTGTATGATCTGATGAACTGTAAAGTGTCTTGAGTTGAATTGGCGCTATATAAATAAACTGAATTTAATTTAATTGAACCACTATAGAGATGAGTTATTCACTAGTTATTAGTATTCATTAGTTTTTCATAACCTGCTGACTTCATAAAAGCTGGGAGATACAATTCTAATTCAAAAGAGTGATACTGTAGTCAGTGAAAAATACCCCGAGCCGAACATACAGTTACATTCAGTGCAACTTTCTACGTATCCCCTGAACTGCTTATTATGCAAGAAGCCTCACGGAAGTTGCAAGGAACAACAGTGTATTAATTGCAGAGGTACATGAACTATTTGGGCAAGTGGCGACCCTTTTCAGGATGCTTTTGATGGTCCCTGTTTCATCCTCTGAGGCAGTGAGAATTTTAGTGCAATCCACAGGCTCGAATTTGGGTCCTTTCAACAATGACGCAGAACTTATCATATTGGCGTCTGTCATGTTCATTAGGATGAACGAGTTACTAGACAAAAAGTCAATTTGAAGCAACTTGTGGCTTCAAATGAAGCCACAAGTTTATTTTTATTAATTTTTGTTAGCATAACTGTTGCACATATCTACTTCTAGTTTTTTGAGAAGAGCAAATCTTTATGTAATGTATTACAATTCATTTTTTTTATTTATAATAAAACATGATAATTGTTTTTTCACATTACTCATATTTCTTTATAAAAGAAAGGTGATCTCAAAAGAACCAGTTCATCTGCCAGCAGAGATGGGAAGTAACGAAGTACAAATACTTCGTTACTGTACTCAAGTAGATTTTTCTGATATTTTTACTTTACTTTACTACTTATTTTTATGGCGACTTTTTACTTCTACTCCTTACATTTTTACACAAATATCTGTACTTTCTACTCCTTACATTTTAAAAAATTGGCTCGTTACTTTAGTTTTGAATCATTTCAATGGAGTTACCGTTATTATTTTTCACGTCATCAATACCAAATTCAATCTAATTGGATGGGAATCTACGTTGCATTAGATGCACCACTACAAGATGAATCGACAGATTCGGCGGTATTCATTCGCGGCAAATCATTGCAGCTTGGTGGCGGTGGCGTTAGCATAGTAGTATGGACGATGAGATGATTGAAAATGAACACAACAGAGATCTAGTCCTATTGGCAGACATCCATTTAAAATGTAGGCAACGGCATGAAAAAAGTGGTTTATACTTTTCTTTTATACTTTAAGTAAATTTACAAGCCTGTACTTTGTTACTTTTACTTGAGTAAAGAGGTTTAATCAGTACTTCCACTTTTACCAGAGTATTTTTTAACACAAGTATCTGTACTTTTACTCAAGTACGGAAAGTGAGTACTTTTGCCATCTCTGTCTGCCAGTCAATCTAAATATATGTATTTTTGATCAATAAAACATGTTGGACCTTTTTGGGATGTGTAAGATTTCCAATATGTCCCCCCAGTATTGAACCCATCTCTACATTAATACAAATAAGTCACAATAACCTTTCAGACAAAATTTGCAAGTTTTCAAAACAAAAACAATGCTTCATTTGGCTACTGTATAAAGCCCCGAACTCACTTTTATAACTTTTTCTGGAATTCTCCTACCTTTTTTCCCCTACTTTTGTATCCCCCAGAAAGTTGTTTTCCTTTTGAAGCAGGCTTATACAAATATGCTTCATGTTCTCGTGCAGCAAACAAGATTTTTTAGTACAGTAGTAACTTGCAAAGTTAAAACTGCATGTTGAGACGCAAATGGCATGTACTTATATAGCGCCTTTATTCAAGTCAGGAGACTTGACCAAAGTGCTTTACACTACATGCATTCACCCATTTATGCACACACTCACGGTGGCAAGCTACATTGTAGCCACAGCTACCCTGGGGCTCACTAACAGAAGTAGGGCTGCCATACACTGGCACATCCGGGACCACCATGTCTTGCCCAAGGACACAACGACACTGAAAGTCGGAGTCGGGGCTTGAACCGTCAACCCTTCGATTTTAGGGCAAACTCCTACATCCAACGCCACTGTCGCCCCACTTTCAGCTAGATGACTTAAACTACACACTAGACTCACCACAATTGTGTTACATTTCTGTGAGTTTATCTTGTTCCTCTGATTTGACCTCTCTGTCTCTCTTCACATCCCAACATGTTTTCTTTTGTAAGCGGACAGCACATTCTTTGAGTTTGCAGAGGAGTAATATCAGACCCAGTCAGATGTTCATTAGAGTTTTCACTTGCAGGAAGAAACGGTTGCTGATTGTGTTGCTTTTAGCGTACGGGGCTGTAGCCCATAGCTGAGCGGAGTAGTAAGAACAATCTTTGACCAGGGTGAGATGGGTCTGCAGGAGTTTTTTTTTTCCTGCCAGTTTCCTGGCTCTCAAAATTTATTAATTTTTATTGAAGGAATTGGTGCAAAAAGTACATCCTCTGCTAGGCCATTTTGTTGATGCTGTCAGTGTGGGGCTCCCATATCAGGTGCAGGATATAGTGATGTCCAAAATATGTAAGATATAATTACATTAGAAAAAGGGCTGTTGAGTATGGTGATAGGGGGTATAGTCACTTTTTATTTTTATATGTGAAATAAAATGAAATTAAGGTTTCACAATTTCCAAGCTGGGCTTAATATATTCCCAACTAGTCTAGAAATACATTACTGTTAGGTTAATTGGCTTCTCGAAATTATCCTTAGGTGTGAGTGTGTGTGTGTGTGTGTGTGTGTGTATGGTTGTTTGTCCTGTTTGTCTCTGTGTAGCCCTGAGATGAACTTGTCACCTGTCCAGGGTGTACCCCGCCTCTCGCCAATAGAAAGCTGGATATAGGCAACAGCACCCCTCGCGACCCCCGCTTGGGATAAAGCGTGTGAGAAGATGGATGGATGGATAGTCTAGAATATTATTATCTAGGTTTAAAAGAGTATGGCAACTGTATATTTTTAACTGGGTTAAAGACGTCTGACATAGCTTGATGCGTCTATGACAATGAATGACCAGCCGAAACCTGCTATTTAATGCTACCCCCTGCCTATCTATAGCTTATGCAGGTTTTTGCTATGCTAACACCTAATTCCGGCCTGTCTGTGCTAACAGACAGCAGAAGAAGTAGGCAATCCAGTGAGCCATCAGCCTAGGCATGGTGGTCACCAGCCTCTACATAGCTAATACAAGTGGGTTTCCTCCCTCTCCAACATCAGATTAGTAGCCGATCTTGGAGATGAACAGCCTTGTGCTGTTCTGCACAAGGCTGTTCATGTAGTTAAAAATGTTCCTAGTTGCATTCTGTGGGAAATTCTTTCCACTCGGATGCCAGGCTGAGGTAGCCTGATAAACCAGACTAAATGTGAGATTAAATGTGAAATTTAGTCTGGCCCCGATGATTGAGACATCGGAAGATTGTTGATGAGAACAACCCATTGTCTTTTAAACCACTGTCTGTGCCTATTGGCCAATCCTCTGACCAATGAGCACAACTGGCTGCACGACAGAAAGCTGGCTGGAGAGTGTAAACAAACAGCCTGTCAATAAAACGGCGAATACGTCCTTCTTAAAAATGTTTGAGTTTAGAGCCTCTTCCTGCTCACGTTTCAACGAAAACCCCAAGTCTAATCTTCCTTGTTATGCTTTCTCCAGCATCGTGCAGGTTTGTCATCATGCCCTCAAAACCCGGCTAGCTTTGCATCCAGACATTCTGGCCCACCAGTTCTAGGGCCTGGGGCATTGATTGAGGCCAGACCAAACTCGCAGGTAAAAATGATTTTGGCAGCTGGCAAGTAAATAGCATATCACAGGAGTCCCTGTAAAGTAATCATGAGGAGTTTGTATTTCAGATGGATGTTTCTGGCCAAGAAGCAAAGAGTGAGCCATCTGCTGGAGCTGTTGTTCGAGTAGAGATTGGTTTAGGAACCATTGAGAATGAGCAGGTGAAAAACTCTGCATGTCAAAGCTGTATAAACAAACAACCGTATAATTATTTCAAAATCTTTCAGATGTGTTAGTTTAAATATGATATAATTTATTCTCTTCCAAATTTAGCAAACAAAAATGTATTTCTTTAATATTTCTTTTTTGTCTCTAGGTGGATGCCATTGTATCACCGATGGTTGGCCATGATCCTGCCTCTACTCGCATTGGAAAAATTTTAAACAATGTCACTGGTGGTCAGTTGGAAGTTAAGTTTTCCCAGGAAGCAGGAGAAGCAACTCTTCCAAGTGAAACAGTTGTGGTTGAAGGGTTACCTGGTCTTAAATGTAAAGCAGTCATTTTCCTCAACTTACTCTGCTGGGATGATAACCAAAATGGATCAGCAGTCCAGGTAGAATATGTTTAAAATTTTTCTTCACCCAAATTTAGACTTTACTTCAACTTCTTCTTAACTGAAAACCTCCTTTGCTTCTGACAGGCACTTAGACAGGGAATCAAAAGGATTTTTGCTATATGTAATATCAGAGGCTACAGTTCAGTCACTCTTCCAGTGCTTGGAACTGGTGTTTTATTGTGTTTTCCACCCAAAATTACTTCCTTAATTCTTCTGGAGGAAGTTGGTATATATGGACAAAACCAAATCAGCAGATCAGGCTTCCTTGTTCGAGTCATTATTCACCCAAAGGACAAAGAATCAAGTCAGGTTAGAGATATATTACTACTTTTGTTTTAAATTGAATGTTTACACCACATTTAGTTTTTATAAGTGTAATAATGGTTTTTGCTTTTCCTTTACAGGCATTTTGGTCTGCTCAGGGGATATTGCTTCAAAGAGGGTTCATTAGGGGGGCCACATGCCGAAGGCATGGCCCACCTACTACTATCTCACATATTTATTCCGCGTATTATACTAGCTTATAGTTCTCCTCGCCACCAAAACTTCGGCACCTAACTAGTCCCGCACGGTTTGGCGGATCGGGCCCAAAGTTGGCACACGCGTCGGGACCAATGGTGCGATGCGTGCTTGTATAAAACTTTCTCATTAGTCCGAAGGTTCGCGAATTATTAGCGAAAACGTCGCAAAAAAAATCCCATAGGAAATGAATGGGGAGAGGGAAAAAAAAGCATAAAAAACAGCACTTCACTGTGTCGGCATACATTCATGTAGAAAAACAGTTTAAAGCTCAGTTTGTAGATAAATCCTTCGTCTATTTAAAACTGAAGACGGCATGTTGATAACTGCTACGGTTTTTGTATAATCAGACCTCAAGCGCCACAAAGTTTTAGCAAAATCCACCCTTCTAGAGTGGAGAGACTGAAAAGCTAGAGTGTGAGGCAGCCGTTTTTTTAAGACCAAAAAACATTTTAAACTCGCCCTCACGGCCACATATTTATAGCTAGAGTCACCATTTTTGGTCAGTTTGTAGACTGAAATCTCTGGACCCACACAATGTCTTCGGAATTACGGTAGGATTAATACTTTTCCTTAAAAACCCTCCAGACCGACCTAAAATCGATCAAAATCAGAGCCGTTTTTCATTGGTTTTGGAGCAGCAGTGGGGAGAAAAACGAATGACATTATGTGTTTTCAACTCGTCATAAATATTTTTCTGAAAGACACACATACACCAAAGTTGGCATAGTTGGAGTCGAAGGATGGCTGACGGTCACGGTGAAAGAATCTTTTGAATAACTCATACGGTTTTTGCTCAGCAGTCGTTTGTTCGGAGGACATTTTAAGCACCAGAAAGCTGGGTGACAGTGAGCTGCTGTAGCTAGCTCAGTTAGAAGCTAAGGACTGAGGACCCGTTTTTTCTTATTCTTTCTCTTCCCATTCAGGTTGTAGATGACCTACAGCCATGAAAGTTACTCCAATTGAAGACAAGATATAGCTGTCGCTTAGATAAAAAGAATTTTTCAGATATCATTTATGGTTTTTACTCAGCAGTCGTTTGTTCGGAGGGGTGCTTTAGCAGCAAAAAGATGAGAGAGGAGCTGCTGCAGTTAAACCAATGGTAGGAGCAGGTGGGACCCACCATTTTGTTTGTGCTTCGTTTTGGGTTGTGAAAGACCTACAGACATGAAGGTTACCCCAGTCTGAGACAAAGGATAGATGTTTCTTTCACTGAAAGAATTTTTCAAATACCTTTTACGGTTTTTGCTCAGCAGTCGTTTGTTTGGAGGGTAAGCACCTGGAAGCTAGCTGACAGTTAGCTTCTGCAGCAGCCTGCTAGTGTGCAGCTGCTGACATCTTAGTGTGAGGCGGCCGTTTTTTTAAGATAAAAGATTTTGTTCTTGCCTCACGGCCACATATTTGGAGCTACAGTCACCATTTTTGGTCAGTTTGTAGGCTGAAACCTCTGGACTCACACAATGTCTTCGGAATTACGGTAGGATTAATACTTTTCCTTAAAAACCCTCCAGACCTACCTAAAGTCGATGAAAATCAGAGCCGTTTTTCATTGGTTTTGGAGCAGCAGTGGGGAGAAAAACGAATGACATTATGTGTTTTCAACTCGTCATAAATATTGTTCAGAAAGACACACATACACCAAAGTTGGCATAGTTGGAGTCGAAGGATTGCTGACGCTCACGGTGAAGAAATTTTTTGAATAACTCATACGGTTTTTGCTAAGCAGTCGTTTGTTCGGAGCTGTTGCTCCCATTCAAAAAAGCCTGAGAGCTAAGGAACGATAGTGCTGCGCTTTTCTCTCTGTCACTGACAGGCTCGTTAAGCGTTGTCAAGGTAACCGTGCTTCAAAGAGATTTTACCTCTGCTGTTTTAAACAGCACATATTAATCTAATGGAGGGTGAAAGCACTGATTTAACATTGGGAAATGGATACTATATGACTGCTGTCCATGACACTTCCCTTGCCACTCAACACTGATAGACTTTCAAAATAAGACTCCAGGGACCCTACAAAATAAAAGCCTCTATATTTTTTACATATATTTATTGCCCTATATGGCTCAACATTATGACCCAAACTCAACCCCATTTTAGAGAATAGACTCTAGGAGACTGTTTAAAACACAACCTAAGGCAAATTTCAAAATAAAAGCCTCCCATTTCATCTTCATCTACTGCCCTAATAACATGGAAAAAGAGTGATTTAACGATTGGAAAGTCATCAACTATCATTGCTGGGTCTGAACATTTTCTCTAAACACAACTCTGTTGGACTTTCAAAATAAGACTACAGGGACCCTACAAAATAAAAGCCTCTAGATTATACTAATGCAATAATTGATGCAAATGGCTCAACATTATGACCCAAACTCTTCCAGGTTGTTTTTATTAGACTCTAGTGACCTTTTCAAAACACACCCCAGAGCAAATTTCACAATAAAAGTCTCCCATTTACTCTGTAATACAGCAGCTATTCACCTAATAACATGGAAAACCAGTGATTTAACATTTGGAAATGGATTCTATATCACTGCTGGGCATGACCCATCTTTTGATGCACATCCATGATAGACTTTCAAAATAACACTACAGGGACTCTACAGAATAAAAGCCTCTTCCTTATACACACTCATACATTCTGGCATATTGCTCATAGCCATTGGTGATTTCATCACTGCAATGGCTCTTAGAAGGCGGGCGAAGCCCGCCATTGGTGATTTCATCACTGCAATGGCTCTTAGCAGGCGGGCAGAGCCCGCCATTGGTGATTTTTTTCATCGCTGCAAGGGCTCCTAGCAGGCGGGCGGAGCCCGCCAACTGCGCTTTACCCACTGCGGTTCAATATGGACAACCCATATTACCCTTGTGCATCATATGCTGTGCACGTCTATTTCCCAGATTTCAGCACAAGTGGCACACAGCTCTCTTTGCCCATGACCTAGCCCTCTTTCCTTCCCTCAGCAGCCCTCAAAGGCGTAAGCAGTTGGTCTGGGGAGCCCCAATGTCACTTGCCAGGGCCGTATTGGCCCAGTTACCCAGACGGGCAGTAGGTGGCCCCCCTCAAAATTTCTTTAGAAATTTTCTAGTTAACAATATTATTCCGGATCAAGGTACTTTTACCAAACCTCATCTATGCAGGGCTTTATTTGACCAATAATGGTGAAATGATGACAATGCATGCATGCACTCTTTTCAAAACAAGTTAGGATTAATTACCTTCTCTCCTTTTCTGTATATTTTTCAAAAAAAAAAAAGAAAAAAAAAAGATGCAGTGGGGAGTGTGTGTGTGTGTGTTTGTGAATTGCTTCAAAGCAGCTCATCAATTGGCTTCAATGAAGGCAAATCATTTTCAAAGGCTGACAAAATTATGTAGTGATGAATGTTGTGGTCGAAAAATGTTTTACTATCATATCCCTTCTAATTATGACTCTAATATTGATTTATGAGTGCTCATTTTTCTTATAAAAGGAATATATTTACTCAGCCTTCCCAAACTTACAAGGCTATGAAGTGTCTAAGGGATTGTGGACTGTTTTTGACGAGAGGCCATACCCCCTTAGACCCAAGTTTCTTTCAACATTACGCTATTTTCTTCAACTGTCTTTAACTTGTTTCTTTTAAATGAATGAGACAAACCTTCACAGCTTTTTGCAGGCTTTAAGTAGTTAGTGAAATCTAAAATTTGTGTTGAATAAGACTTAGACATCTCTTATCCTCATACAAATAGTTTTCCTTTGCAACTGTGTTTGTAGATTCCATAAAGGATATTATAAATAGTTTTATTTTTTATGTTAACTATGTCTCATCTTAGAGCACTCTCCTGGTTGTGTGGCTATATTGTAATGACATTCAGTAAGTGTTTTTTTTTTTTTTTATGTGATTGGACTTGAACTGGCCTATGTCCGGTAAACTAGAGATGCTTTTTTAACTGCATCTTAACTGAGGGAGACTCTCTTATGCCTTAAGATGTGCTTTAAGAACTTAGATCTATCTAAGTAAAGGGTTTTTTTTTCTGGTGTTTCTATAAAATTTGTCCTAGCAGAATTGTGAAGTGGTAACCTTTAAAGTGTTACAACCGTAAATTATATTCTTCAGTTTGTAAGCTTGTGATTTCCCTCTTCCAAACAGGTTGGTAACTTTCAGCTTTCTGGCTTTATTAGTGGCACCCTGTTGTGAAACCAATAGTTTGCAGGAGTCAAAACCCAATCAAATTTAAAATAAATTTTGGTCTTACCTACAATTCTTACTTGGGTAGTGATCTATTTGTATTGTATTTAACATACATATGACTAAAAGCACTAGAAACTACAGACACTGGCATGGAAGCAGAACAATTCACACTTTTCATATAAAAAAAAAAAAATTACATTTACACCATCAACATACAGTGAGTGTACAATGGAGTATTAGGGCCAGGCTAGAGATGTGTTTTTTTTTTTTTCGTTTCTTTTTAATTCGAGAATAAAGTCACAATATTATGATAAGCCAGTCATAATGGATTTAAATTTTTCAGCTTTGGATTTAAACATAAATATTACATTGCGGGAATAGTTGCAACGAGAAAGTAATAAAATTATGAGAATAAAGATGTAAACTGTTTCCTTGCGATGTACTGGCGACCCGTCCAGGGTGTAGCTTGCTTCTTGCCCTTAGATAGCTGGAGATAGGCACCAGCACTGTCACCGCCCGATCCCTCAAGAAGCAAGATCCATCCAGCACCATCAGCTCATTTGCACATGCGCATCCAAATATACATCTGGGCAGTGTTGGGCAAGCTACTTGTCCATTGTAGTGAGCTAAGCTATCAGTTACTCAGCAATAAATTAAGCTTCACTACACAAAAGCTACCACCTAAAGAATTATAGCAAGCTAAGTTACACTAATGTGTTAAAAGTAGCTTAACTACATCAGAAGCTACTTAACGTTGTACCAACCTAATGTCAATTCAAAATGAGTCTGATGCACTGGTTAAAATATTTATTAAAGATCAGCCAATGACATATCACAGTGTAAACATTGCTTTATGATCAGCATATTAAAATAAAAACTAAAGTAATTACTAGTAGACAAACTAGTAAACAATCTGCTGTTATTAGAACCAAATTAAAGTTACTGTGTAGTGTTCTACACATGGAGACATGGCTATGAGTTTGCATTCAATGGACATCTCTAGGGAAAACGAAACCCTACAAAAGACCTCAATTAAACAGTTGATTCAAGTAACAAACAAAACTGTTTACAAAAGAAGGTGAAAAAATAAAGAAGCTAATTAAGAGATACATATATATATATATATATATGTCTCACCATATAATTTAATTTCTACCTACATATTTATTCATTGTATTTTTGGAGGCAATAATTAAATGCTTATTTATTTATTTATTGAGCATTTATTTATTTATGTATTTATTTTATATACGGTAGAGCTGTTCCTCCATAAAAAATGTTATCTGTGCAAAGCCTAAAAACAGATTTATGTAAACATCCTGTCAGGTAAACTAGGCCATGAAAATACAATATCGAAGTTTCACTACTGCTCTCTAATTACAGTATCTTAGTGGCACATAGATATGAGAGAGAATTATCCTGCCATAATGCAAGAGCACATAACTTCAATCAGAGAAAAGAATTTCATCTTCTTGCTCTCAAAACTTATAATGCTCACACTCCAAACATGCGCTCTCTCTCAAATCTTTTCTCTTCTCTCTCAAATCTTTGTTTCTTCTCTCAGATTTAATGCTTCTTGCACAGATATTTTCTCCTCTCGCTTGCTTCCTTCTCTTCGCGCACAAACCGCGCTCTGTTTGAGTCTCAGATATGCTCGCAAACCCGTAGACTCTGCTTGCGGATTTGTTTTGCTCTCTCTCAGACTGCAGTTGGATCGTCGCCTAGCAACCTTTCCAGCCAATAGAACGACAGCCTCGGAAAGGGTGCGCTTGTTTAACCCTACTGAGTGTGCCTGTGCTACTACGCCACTTATAAAGCGTCAGCTGAAACTGCTATTTACAGTAGTTTTGTGGCTGATTGTTGTTTAGAAATAGAAAACCTGGTTTCATTTCTTAGTTATGCCCTGGATTTTGTAGCGTTTGTGGACGCTACGTCGCTACTTGATCGAAACAATAACGTCGCTACAGGAAAGTTACTTGATAAATAAAGCAGCGACGCTACCCTCAAGCTACTGGAAAATGTAGTTAAACTAATAGCTTCGCTACATGTAGCGGCGCTACTGCCCATCACTGCATCTGGGTCACCCTCGATTTTATTTTGTTAAAAACAATGTAAATGACCTTTCCCTCACAATAATAGTAAGTGTATTAAAATATAAGGTGCTTAAGGTTATTAATCTATTTCCTGAGAAAATAAATGCCTTTAAAATCCTTTCTGTTTTATCAGTCATTTCTGTCCAATAATCACTGGAAATGGGATTCTATGCTACTTCCGGGAGCAAAATTTTCGGCTTTGGATTTAAAAATAAATCTAGTCTTTTTGAGTTTTATGTTTTCCTTCTGTGTTAACATTATGGTATATAGTGAATCTAACGAAAGAAATTGCAGATAACATTGCAGATAAAATTTTTGCCGGACTGCTCTGAGCATGTCTGGTGATGACATCAGAGAAGCAGTTTAAACAAGAAAATGTAAAAAGCATCAAAATTGTCTCACAAAAGTCCTTAAACATTTTTTTAAATATTTGTATTTAAATCTATTATCATAATTTCTTTATTTTTGGACACCTGGATGTATATCTGTTTGCGCATGCACATCATACTTCCAGGACGGATTGGGTAGAGACAAAAACCTGTCAGAACTCTGCCAGGCATAGGCGTGACGGAACATGGATGGATGGAAGTTGTAACATTACCAGAATGAAGTCCTTATATTACGAAAATAAAGTTGTATTTTGTGACAACTCTTACAAGAAGCACTTCTAATGAGGAATGTCGCTTTCACAAATAAAGAAATCTTTTTGCACAGCAGCATCAAATTAGGCCGTATGTCAGGTTGCTGATTGGTGGAGCTGGTCGGCCATCATATGCTGGTCGGAGCTCCGAAACGGGTTGTGGTATGATGACTTCATTCTGGTAAATTTAAAACTTTATTCTCATAACTTTATGATTTTATTCCCATAAATGTACCACTTTATCCTCATAACGTTATGATTTTATTCTGTAATATTACAACTTTGTTCTCATAATATTCTCAGAATGTTGCAACTTTATTCTCATATAAAAAAAAAAATCTCTAGCCTGGCAATAGTACTCCGTCGTAGTGAGAATATAGCTGTACAATAAACTAGTATATAATTGATTTTTTTATTCTTTATTTTTATGTAATGGTCTTCCACTTACAGCTGATAAAAACAAAACATATAAGATCAAATTATTACATCAGACAAAAAAAAACAATAATAATATAATATACAACCGATATTTTCATGTGAACTATACTATATCCTGTTGTGATCCTTCTATAGAGAGTTTTGCATTCAATTAATGTTTTCAGTTATACTTTAGAACTACAAATTCTAAAATTCAAAGATATTTTGGAATTTGGAGATGCCGTGTTAAATTAAACCACAAAACCAAGAAGTTAGAAAACCACACCAAACCAGCTGAATTTAGCTAATATTATGTGAAAAACATAAGGAAATTTAAGTCATTTTTTGTTTTTGCTTCCACCTGTGCAGGTTCCTTTTACCAGTGTGTTTCTTTAACTAAAGATGAGATCACAGCCATGATGGGTGGAGTCAAACTTCAGATTCTCTGCGGCGACATCGTAAATGAAAGAACAGACGTTATTGTCAACACAACCAACTTTGAAAACTTATGGTTTGGTAATATTTGAATGCTGGCCAATACACATTGAAAAGTAAAAATGGTTCTAGCGGTGTATTTTAATAACATTTTTATTTGGTCTATTGTTCTCTAAACTCCAAAGGTGTCTCTAAAGCCATTCTGACAGCAGCAGGCCCAGCTGTCCATGCTGAATTGAAACAAGGTAAACCTCATAAACAGAATATCAGGAATATGTATTTATAAGATGTTTATAGCCAAAGCATCTTTGTAATATTTTCTTTCAGTTTTGGTTTTGTATATTAAAAATTTTATAATTTTAAGTGTATAAAAAAGAAAATGCTTTAATGCAGTTGCAGTGCCAAGTTCCAGTTTCATCCTAGTGGGTAAAACAACAAGATAAATTAAAATATCATGAAAATAAAAAGTTTTTTAAAGTCAATTCCTACATTTTAGACACTAAAATTAAAAATACAATTTGTATTCCAAATTTAAATAGAATTTTATATTGGTTGAAACCATAGTAAGGGAATAATATTATACTTGGGTCCATGAGCTTTTCCATGGCTTCTCCATGCTTTCTTTGGCCATTATTCTGGTAGAGGTTTGTCTTGTTGTTATCTATCCAAAGGAGGATTTGTTTCTCAGAACTGTCCTGGCTTTTGTAGAGTTTTTATTTTATTTTTTTGTAATGTCCAATCTAAAATTTCTCTCATGTAAATTTTATTGAGTTTTTTGTTTTGTAAAACATACAACAGATATTTTATGCCACACCGACCTTTACAAATTTACTTTACCGTTAGCCAGTTGAGAAAGGCAGACCATGTACTATCATACTGATACATTTTACCTAGAAGACTGTATGTCACTTTCTCATAAGAAGCCAGTTTAACCATAGTCGTCAGCCATTCATAATAAGGAGGAGGGTTCTTTTTCATCCAGTATCTTAACAGGATCCTTTTTGCTGTGGTCAGAGCCAGAACCAGCCACCTCTTGTCAAAAAGTGAGAAATATGAGTCCGGGAGTTCTGCTGTGGAGCCTAAAACTGCGAGCTTGGCAGTGATATTAAACCTTCTTTCCAGTACTTCAAAAATTACTTCCATAATATTTTTCCACCAATCTTGAAGAGCAGGGCAGGTCCAAAGAATATGTAGAATAGATGCTCCCTCCTTGTTGCACCTCCAGCAGGTGTCTTTGGGAATCAGGTTCCATTTATGAAGTTGCTGAGGGGTTCTGTGCCATCTGTGAATTATTTTTAATTGAATAAACTTGTTACTCATTTCTTTATACATTGTGTTTACATTTTGTAAACATGAGTGCCAATCGTCCTCAGAGATGTCTAAGGCCATTTCTTCAGTCCAGTGTTTTTTAACCTTTGATAATGGATCGCCCATTTGAACAAGTAACATCTTGTATATATTAGAGGTAATACCTTTGCCATTGGCCAGCTTGGAAAGCAAGATTTCTACAGGGCTGCCCGAAGGGCATCTCAGAGGGGTTCCCAGCCATTTAGACAGTGAACTACGTAGTTGGACATATCTCCAAAATTGATTGCGAGGCAAATTATATCTATCAACAACCTCATCGAAGCTCAGATAGTTATTGGTTTTGGCATCAAACAAATGGAATACACAGGAGATTCCCACCTCAAACCACTGTGGCCAGTTGACTGATTTTCCCCCAATAAGAATTTTGTTATTATTCCATAAAGGAGCTAATGATGACTTAATGAAATCCCAGCGACCTGCTCTGTGTAATTTATTCCAAATTAATTTGTCCGCCGTAATAATAGGGTGATCTCTATGAATTTTTGTTTTAACACCTAATAAAGTAGCCCATGGAGATTCACCTCCGTTCGCATCAGACTCCAGCTGAGACCAGGAAGGTTTATCAGAGGAATTGAAAGTGGGTAACCAAACTCTAAGTTGTTTTGCCTGCAAAGCCCAATAATACCATTTAAAATTAGGTAAGGAAAAACCACCCCTGTCAGGGCTCGCTTGTAACTTTTTAAGACTCAGACGGTGATGGGATTTACCCCATAGAAAATCCAATATTAAGGTATTTAGCTCTTTGAAAAAAGAGTCTTGAATATGCAGAGGAATATTACGGAGGAGATAGAAAACAACTGGGGCTGTCATCATCCTAATAGAGTTAATGTTTCCCCACAGGGACAAGTGAATTTTAGACCATCTACCAAAGTCAGTTCTTATTTTTCCAATCAAGGGGCCGGTATTCATTTTAACCATATTGTTATAATCAGAGGTGATCTGTATGCCCAAATATTTAATACTTTTGGGAGACCAACAGAATCTCCAGTTTTTATATAGAGAGGAGGGGCAGTGTCCAGACATGGGCATAGCTTCAGACTTTTCCCAATTTACTTTGTATCCAGACAATAATGTGAAATCTTCAATACAGTCTAATAAAATGGGAACAGATTCTTCAGGTTTAGTTAGAAGGACCAACATATCATCTGCGTACAGAAGAAGCTTGTGATGAATGTTGCCTACGTTAATACCATGTATGGCTGTATGATAGCGAATTTTTTGAGCCAGAGGTTCAATTGCAATCACAAATAAGCCGGGGCTAAGCGGGCAGCCTTGTCTCGTTGACCTTTGTAACGGAAATAGACTAGATATGAGACCTTTAGTTAATACACAAGCAGAGGGCTTATCATATAAGGTTTTTATCCATTTGATGAAATTGCTCCCAAAGCCAAATTTTCCCAGAATCTTAAAAAGGAACTCCCATTCTACACAGTCAAATGCCTTAGCTGCATCCAATGATAAGGCGATAGTTGGTTGTGTTGAGTCATATACATGATATTGTAAATTCACTAGTCTCCTAATATTATCTGAGCCACATCTGTTGGGGATGAATCCGGACTGATCTATATGTATTATGCTACCAATAACCTTTTTTAATCGAGTAGCAAGTACTTTTGCTAGGATCTTCTGGTCACAGTTAAGTAAAGAAATTGGTCGATATCCGTTAGGATCTAGAGCATCTTTACCTTTCTTGTGAATTAATGTTATAAGTGCAGAATGCATTGATTGTGGTAGGGAGCCATTCTGAAAGGCTTCATTATAGATATCTAATAACAAAGGGCTTAGAATATCTTCAAATGATTGGTAGAAGTCCAAGGGAATACCATCTAAACCTGGTGCCTTGTTCAGTGGCATGCTTTTAATGGCTCGAGAGATCTCCTGAATGTTTAAAGGAGCCTCTAAATATTCCCTATCCTGTTCTGTGAGCTGAGGGAGGTTAAGATCTGCAAGAAATATTTAGAATTTTTGGTCATCTAACTTACCTTGGGAACAGTATAAGTTATTATAAAAAGTGCTGAACCTATCATTTATCTGTTGGGACAATCTAAAATTTCTAATAATTAATTTTAGAAGAGGCTTGCATATTGTATTGAATCCTCGATATGTGCCTCTAAGCAGTATTCTTTCAATGGTAGACTTAGATCAGCCTACTCCCTGGAGAGGGTTGTTCTCTTGGTTGCTCTTGTGAACAAGTTTCTCTTCAACATGGAAATTCTGTTATCTTCTTTGGAAATCAAGGACCTTTAGCATTATTAGGAAAACCAGCTTTTTTATTCTACCGTATTTTCACGACTATAAGGCGCACTTAAACATCTTTTTTTTCCCTCAAAATGTGCGGTGCGCCCTATGGTGCGGTGCGCCCTATGTGTGTTGTAACTGCGACTTTTGAGACCACCTCATTGAGGAGATGATGAAAGAAAGGCTGAATGTAAGGAGACCAGGTGTTTTTTTTTTCCACCCCTCACCATTGCTGTTAATATGTAACTCCATGCGTGCCCGTCTCACAGCTGATGTGAAAAACATGGGGAAACAAATTAACGCTGTGCTCGCTGTTCAACCGCTCGACATCGGTGTGAACCGGACCCAGCAGGTGCAGCAGAAGCAGCGAGTTTACATGCAAAGTCAATGGTTGACGCGCATATAGGTGCAGTAAAAGGTCCTGCAGCGCATTTTGGTGCAGCACGTCGGGAGCGTTTAAGCATCTGACGCACCGCCAACGCGCTGCTGCTGCTCAGATGGAAAAATTGAAGTTTTGCTGCTGGACGCGCCGCATCAACCAATCAGAGAAGCTGATCTGGGAGCTGACAGCGAGACAGACACAGCGCTC
>NW_024038496.1:0-47995 GCF_016077235.1 Cyprinodon tularosa
CCAGTAGAAGTATGAATCCTACTGCTTAAAATCACCTTTTTAGAAGATACTAAAAGTATGAAAGTAAAAGTAACGCAGGACAAACTGTTAAGATCAGAAGCTTTACTGCTCGACCCTATTAAAGGAACATTTTTCTACTTTTCTGGTTGATAACTTCCCTAGACTTCATTTTCTTAGTTGTAGAACTTATGTTGTCAAATTTAATTTGCATCATCTCAAGAAAACTATTTATTTTGGTATGTGGTGAGCAACAAGTTGGGGCAGCACTGGGTCCAACTACAAAGAAATTGTCTGGATGAAACTGATTATTTTGATGGTTTTTATTTTTAAATACCAACAGTGCATAATGAAAATGAGCTTAAATGAAATAAAACTAACAAGTCTATTTTTAAAATGTAAGGAGTAGAAAGAAATAATTCCTCCATTAAAGTATAGATCACTAACATTTTAACTTAGAGTAACACAGTATTTGTTTGGTTACATGACGCCTCTGTTCATACAAAAGCAATCTTCCAGAAACACGTCATGTCTATTTTTAAACCACTGCCTTTTTTTAGTCTCTCCTTTCCTTCCTCCTGTTGATTGGTTTAAAAGAACTGTTGCTTTTTTCATCCTCTTTAGTCTTTAATTATCTCTAAACCTTCCTTTGAATCATTTTAAATGTGCTGATTTTGCAAAAGGATAAAGACTCTTGTTTTGCTCTCATGTATTTCCTCTGTAGTATCTGGTGTTGCTGCTCTTTATCTTCCTGCTGGAAATCACTGCAGGAATCCTGGCTTATGTTAACAACCAACAGGTGAGTTTATGTTTCTACATATAAGCTCCTATTAACAGGCGGTCCTTAAATCTACCAGCAGTGCTGTGAGAAACCTCGTCCTCTTTTATCTATTTATTCTTTTTAAATGTAGCTGAATTCATTCTGACAGAATAACCTTAGTAGATATAAATCTCACTTTGCAAATGTTGATTATTTTTATTATTAAAGTAATGCAGGTATCCATTCCCACTTGGATTAAAGTGAAAACACATTTTCCACCTGATAAACCTGAGGTTTAGTTATTGCTTTTATGATCGCTGTGGTTTGAATGAAGAAGCGTAAAGTTTTACTGGTTTATTTTTATAGTTTTTATTTGAATGGTCTGTTTCTTTCTTTCTGAGCTGTTGATAGCTGAGATGCTTCAGATCGCGGTTCTGGTCTTTGGTCTGGGATTAACACGCTAACACCAGCAGATTTGTCTTTTGGTCAATTTGTTGTTTTTTTTTCTAAGATGACATTTTAGTTCTGAGCCTAATTTAAAAACATTAAAGTTCCACAAAATAGCACTTTTGTCTCGTCAGTCAGCAAGATATTCTGCTGAAGTTTTGGACAGATCTTTTTTTTTAGCATATGTGAGTTCTGTTCTGCTTTTCTTTTCTGTTTTGTCACCAGTTAATTTAACTTCTCCCACTGATTCTATTTCTGGTATTTCTCTTATAATAAAACGTGAACATTAACTGGGGAAAAGTCTGCAGCCTCTCTGGGAATATCCTCCATATTTTCTACATTTGTGAACAATTTCTCTCCCTGAAGTCCCAAAGCCTTAGAAATGATCTATTCTAAAATATCTTCATTTTAGGGGCTCATAGTTCTTTTTTTTTTTTACCTTCTACATGTTGTCAGAAATGTTGTTTAGGGGATTCTTGATCCTGCATATCAGGAATAGATTTGGCTGAAATTGTTAATCTAAAATAATTCCCAGAATCATTTGTTGATGGAGGGAAACCGTATTTCATCTTATTTGTTTCTGAGGTTAATATTTGTTTGAGAGTCTAAAGCAAAAGTGACTAAAAACCAACACCGTCCGGGTCTTTACCACCAGAAACACACTTCTTTCTTTTTTTAATTAAAAAATGCATGAATCTGACTTTACTAAATATGAACTTTCCTGCTGCGGTCTGTAAATTCCCTCCACATGCGTTTCTCTGCACGCTCTTCATTTTATATCTAATTTTTTTCATCCATTCTTCTCACACTTTCTGTTTCTTCCTCTATTTCTCTGCTGCAGTGTTTCCCTCTCTGCCACCAGGTAAACTGTTCTCCTGTGTTTCTCTTTTCCTCCCAGTTCATGAACCATTTTAGTAAACAGCTAAAATTCCTCACTAATGGGCATGAATGGCATTGCTTTAGCTTGATTAACACATTAAAAGTTTTTTTTTTTAATCTAGCTTAAGGGAACATATAACAAATGAACACATGATTTACCTGAATAAAACAGAACAAGTTTTAATGAATGAATTGTTGCCCATCATCATGTCCAACCATCTAACTATTGATTAAGGGGAAGTTGGTATCAGTCCTTTATCCTCCTTATTTTGTTCCTTTCTATTCTCCCCAAACAGCTGGATATTTTTTCTCTTTTCCAGTTGGAGATTTGCACACAAGTAGGAGTTAAAGTAGAACAAATGTCTGAACTAAACCAAACAAGGTTAATAAGTAATAATTACTATCAACCCCGTTCCAAATGTGAGGGTTATGCATGAAAAGCAGGTCCATGACATTAACTGTTTTATTCTGATGTAAGTGGTTAAATATCACCAGGAATTCTGGTTTGAACTTATTGATTTTATGGAAATTAAGTGGCTGGATGGAAATTTGATGAAGCCTGAATCTGGTATTTTAGCTAAATGTGAAATTTCTAATATCTCATAAAAGTCATCAGGTGAAAATTAAGAATCAAATTCTTTAAAGTTTTAGGGAAACCACATTTAAATGTCAAATCATTCTGGCTTAAACATGTATATAAATTTACTTTTATCAGACCATGTTGTCCCAAACTTTAGAAAATTACTATTTTTAAATAAATCCTGTCTTAAAATCTGTTTTTTTCCATTATCTTCTGCAGGCCAGTTAGTTCTACGTCAGCCTGAACACCTAAATTCAGCCAATCATATATCAACGGTCATCTGTCAATCTAATGTTTTCGGTCATAGCATCTTGATTCATGTGTCGCAGCTAATATACGCAACGGTTGAAACCAGAATCCTTTCCTTTCCCATTGAGTTGCGTCCCAGTGTTCACGGGGATGGACGTCTGTGTCTTCGGCAGGCGTAGAGCTAACAGAACTGGCAGCGTTGCGAGGCAAGGGCTCAAACATGTACGGCTGGAAGCCTTCTACACCAAACCAAGCTTCTGCCGCCCTGGCGTCCTCTTCCACAACATCTTCGTCCCCGCTTTCCTCCTCTAAATAAAAAATGGATGACGGAGGAGACTCATCCATGACCTCCGACACTAAACTCTCCTCCTCTTGCATGTTTCCGCTGTCCATAGCGTTCCTTGACAGCGTCGTTTCTAAGTCACCAATTTAGTGGAATTTCCCATTGGGAACCTGCTAGCACTAAGTTGCTAACTGGTTAGCATGATGCTTCCCACAAACCGGCCACAACCAAACTTGCTTGCGAACCTTCCGCCACAACAATCCCGCCCCCTTGATAATGGACCAATCACATTCACTTTATTCACTCGTGTAAAGTCGGGCACCACTGGGAGAATTCAGAAATGCAACGGTTGGAACTGCAGCTTCCCTACGACTTTAAACTTTTTGCAGCGTGATTTATATGCATTCTGAAAGGTCCAGAATTAATAAAATTAATGTCAGTGTCTTTAATATATGTAAAGTTATCACCTGATTTATGCTCAATAGAGTAAAATATTTTTTACTGGAAAAATCCTGTTAAAAACCGGCGGTGAGGCCGGGGTTAGAGAAAATGTGCTCTGAGTGATGCGAAGGCGTGGCTCAGGTAGAATAAAATGTTTCTGTTGCCTCACAGCTGCATGATGAGCTCAGACTGAACCTAAAGTCCAACATGCAGCAGAAATACCAGCAGCCCGGCCAGCAGAGCATCACACAGTCTGTCGACAAGCTGCAACAACAGGTTTGAAGAGTGAAATCCATGTGACCAATCAGAGCACTATAACTGTAAATGTCATTTAAATATTCAATTTAATCTGAATTTCTCATTCTTCCCTTTGTTTGTTCCTGTCTTCCAGTTTAAGTGCTGTGGGAGTCAGAACTTCTCTGACTGGACGGACAGTAAGTGGATCCAGAGTGTCGGAAATGAGCGGCTTGTTCCTGACAGCTGCTGTAAAACTCCCAGTGAACTCTGCGGTCGCAGAGATCATCCATCCAACATCTACAGGGTGGAGGTACAGGCGCCATTCATCACCTGTTATATGTTCCACCAGCAGCTTTCAGCCGCCTAATCAGATCTCATTGGACAAAGTATCACAAAAATGTTTTTATTGCAGATTTTGGGGGGAAATCAATGCATCGTCTCCAGTCCTTCAAAGTCAAATATCTCTGTAGAGCTTCTTGTCATTAAACTTAAAGCTCTAAACCTAAGATTTGTCTCTACCAACATTTTAAAGGAAAAGTTCAGTCAGCAGGAAGAATCAATGGATCATTATTTATACCGAAGATGTTTGCTGTGATTTAATGAATTTAGCGTTAATCAGTAAAAAAATAAAAACAATAATTTCCGTTGCAATCACTGAGTCTGGGAGCGGCCATTTTTGCCCAAATCTAGTAGCCCCTCCCTCCTGCCATCTTCCAGCAGTGACGTCACGGTGCGGTAAGCCTAGCGCCATTCTCCCCGCTTTCCAAGCTAAATCAATGGGAACTACTAGACACATCTGCAATCAACAACAATTATTGAAGATTTCCAGAGGACTTCACCATTGAAATTCACCAGAGCTATAGTGAAACTGACAATGCCCACGTGCATGGCAGCTGGATGCTGGAATACATCGGGTAAAAGTGAAAAAAAGAGTTATTCCACCTTTCTGATTCCTGATCCTCCACGGACGGGTTGGTCGTTGGATCGCCAACTTGAAGAGGGAGGATTTGCCATCGAACTTCTGGCCAGAGAAAAAACCCGTAATATGTAGC
The DNA here is from genome assembly GCF_016077235.1 of Cyprinodon tularosa. NCBI lineage: Eukaryota > Metazoa > Chordata > Actinopteri > Cyprinodontiformes > Cyprinodontidae > Cyprinodon > Cyprinodon tularosa. The sequence goes on from NW_024038496.1 coordinate 4,926, forward strand.
CAACATTTGGAAGAAGAATGTTTTCAAGATGACTTGGATAATAGCGCGTTGTGACAAACACCAGATACAGCACTGGGACTTGATCAACAGCCGATACCGCACCGTGACAATGTCACTAACCAGTAGGTGGCAGTAGTGTTCTTTGACAAACATGGATGCCTCCAGTAAAGCACATTCACATGAAAATTACTCTGAATTAAAAACACTGATCATTTATTGAACAGGATGGAATCATTTCAGATTTAAAGAACTTTCAGAAGTTTGGATTCTGAATATAAGCGGATTTTCCTTTAATAATTCTTCTCCACATAAACAGCTCAAACAATTAATGGAGGAAAGTGGTTTCTGAACATTGACCTAAAGTTGTGGCAGTGAATCATGATTGGATTTCATAATTATATTATTAGTAAATGTATTTATATATTCATATAATATCCATCATAGGAATATGCTCTGATCTGAGCTCTGCCATTAGAACCCTGGCTGTAGCTCTCATCATCCCGCCTTAAATCCCTTTCAGGTTTTAACACCTTGTTTTCCATGGATCCTCCATCTCTCCCCATCATGATGCTGCCACCGTCACAGGAAGGCTGTGTGTTTATAATAACCTACATGATCAAGTTTGAAGGCATCTGAACTGTGTTCAGAGGAGAGCTGAGTAACCAAACACTAAAGAAAGATTTTTTTTTTTTTAAGTTTTTGGTAAAAACTCAACTAAACTGATTAGTACCCATTTAACTAAATTCTAATCAGTATATTTCTATAGCTCCAATTCACATCATCTCATCTCAGGTCACTTTCCAGTTCAACCAGATCATCCAGTCAGATTGATTCAAAGTTTTCTATCTAAGGAAAACCAGCTGATTGCATCAACTCATTGACTCTTCAGCAATCCCTCACAATAAGCATGCTTGTAGCGACAGTGGAGAGGAAGAAGGAGAAAACCACATCACCAAAACTCACTTTTCCACAACCTAAGAGTACATAATGATACATGTCGACAGTTAAAGGTAGTAATAATATCTGATGTCTGCTGTTTGCTCACTGGTCACCAAAAGGCCATAAAATAGTTAGCATGACAAAAATCTATGGTGCAATAAAATACCCAGAATTTTTTTTTGTTTTTTTTTTTAAATGAAGTTACAGAAGTAAATATTTGTGTGAATCTAAACCTATGTACTACTTACCTCTGGCATAGTCCCATCTGTATCTTGTGAATATTGCCCATTAGGCTTTTTTTAAGCTACTCTTGCATAAAACTAGCCTTGTGTCGTTAGCAGCTTTTCCACAGGCTGTGGATCCCTGAAACTCCTGCAGAGCTACCGTTAGCCTCTTTGCTGTTCCTGAGAACAATCATCTGCTTTCATTTTTAGGTCGATCGACGTGTCTCAGGTTTTCTTTTTTTAATCTGATTGAAATCCGGAAACATTTTCCCTTATTCTGTCTTTTGCTTTCCTTGATCTTCATCATCCTGTTTGTTTGTTTTTTAACCTCTGAGATCTTCAAAAACTGCTGTATGTGTGCAGGCAGTAAACTTCACACAGCTGGACTTTAACAACTAACCTGGTGGGTGGTGCTAGTCCTTTTTGCAGTCACACTGCATTTTATTTAGAGGCATTAGGGTAAAGGGGGGTGAATAAAAACCATGCACACACAACCTTTCATATTTATATTCATGAAGCATTTTTAGAAAAAGCCTTTTGTCTGTTTCCTTCTCTTAATACTCCTCTCATTGTTGATCTATCGCACCAAATTTACATTAAAGTTTGAGGTTATAACCTGATAAAATGAGAAAAAGGCCTACAGACAATGATCCTCTAATAAATGTTCTCCTTTATTTCTTTTATCTCCATCCAGGGAGGATGCATTGAGCAACTAGAGAATTTCCTCAGAAGCCATTTGTATATTCTCGGGGCAGTGGGCGTTGGAATAGCGTTTTTACAGGTAAAGTGGGGAACTGCTGTACAGAAGAATATTGGAAATTTGACAGAGGAACTAACGGGCTCTGTACTTCTGTTTCAGCTGGTAGGGATGATGTTCACCTGTTGTCTTTGTCGAAACCTAAAGGAAGATCTGTACTGATGGTGGAAACGCTTTAAAGCTGCATTTTTGCCTTTGTTTGAATTATGTAAAAATAACAACGTTGCTGTAAAGCTGGTTGCTGAAATGATGACAGTGTTTAAAATAGACACTACAGATGGTGTAATGCTGCTGGACGGCACCAGTCTCTTCTTTTTACCCAAAGAGAATTCTGCTAATCTTTCATTTCATCATAAAGTAGGAGGTGAGATTAAACCTCAGCATCAAACGAAACATAGAACAGCAGTGAGAAATGTAGAAATGCTGTTTAACCTGCTAGATTGCGCAGCAATTAGTGACGAAACCTATTATAATAAGTATGTAATGATATAACTTTGTATATTTCATCATTATACCTCATATAATGATATGATACTATTATGAAATAAAATAATTATACTGTGTCATGTTATTGATTTAATAATAATAATAATAACTTTGATTTATATAGCGCCTTTCAGGACACCCAAGGTCGCTTTACAAGAGGTGAAGTAAGGGGGGGTAGGGACAGGGAGGGGGTTAGGAAGGGTAGGCAAGAGAGAAAAGGTGAGTTTTAAGGTGCTTTTGGAACTGTGTCAGGGAAGTTGCGGAACGGATAGGAGGGGGGAGGGCATTCCAAAGAGCCGGGGCCACTGCACAGAAAGCCCTGTCGCCAAAGGTCTTGAGTCTGGTACGGGGGATGGAAAGTAAGTTCTTGCTGGTGGAGCGCAGGGACCGTGACTGAGTGAGCGGGTGAAGAAGGTCAGTGATGTACTTGGGTGCCAGAGAATGAAGTGCTTTGTAAGTGAGGAGGAGGATTTTGTAGCTGATGCGTTGTTTGATTGGCAGCCAATGGAGTTTCTTGAGGATGGGGGTGATGTGCTGCCAGGGCTTGGTGTGGGTTAACACCCTGGCAGCTGAGTTCTGGACGTACTGCAATCTGTCTAGGGCTTTGTTGGGCAGCCCAGACAGGACACCATTGCAGTAGTCCAGACGGGAGGTGACAAATGAATGAATGAGAGTTTCGGTGACTGAGTCGGTAAGTGACGGCCGGAGTCTTGAGATGTTACGGAGGTGAAAGAAGGCAGATTTAGTGATGCTCTGGATGTGGAAACTGAGTGAGAGTGTAGAGTCCAAAATGACACCCAGGTTCCGCACTTTGGGCGATGGGGAGGTGGGACAGCCATCAATGACCAAGGTGAGGTCTCCAACCTTCCTGAGCAGTGGTGCTGGGGCCACCACCATGAGCTCGGTTTTGTGGGTGTTGAGTTTCAGAAGGTTGTTGGTCATCCAGGTTTTGATATCAAGGAGACAGTTGTTAAGTTGTATTTGTGGGAGTTGTGAGGAGGGCGTAGTGCTGACATACAGTTGGGTGTCGTCTGCGTAACAGTGGAAACTGAGTCCGTGGTTGCGGATGATCTGACCGAGGGGGAGCAAGTAGATGGTAAACAGCAGGGGACCAAGGACAGATCCCTGAGGAATGCCATGGTTAACTGTTGCAGTTGATGAGTAGGAGCCTTGCAGAGTGATATATTGTTTACGGTTGGAGAGGTAAGACTGAAACCAAGAGAGAGTAATGTCGGTGAGGCCGATGAGGTCTGAGAGACGGGAGAGGAGGATCGAGTGGGAAATAGTGTCAAAGGCAGCAGATAGGTCAAGGAGGATGAGGACGGAGACAAGGCCGTCATCTGCAGCAATCAGGAGGTCGTTTGTTATTTTAATGAGGGTGGTTTCGGTGCTGTGATGGGGTCTAAAGCCCGATTGGAAAGGTTCAAAGAGCTCATGGTGGGACATGTGATGTTGTAGCTGAGCAGCCACTTGTGTGATTTGTTTCATCGCCTTAATTTGCAAGTACAGGTGCTGGTCATAAAATTAGAATATCATGAAAAAGTAGATTGATTTCAGTAATTCCATTTAAAAAGTGAAACTTGTATATTATATTCATACATTACATACAAACTCATATATTTCAGATGTTTATTTTGTTTAATTTTGATGATTACAAATGACAACAAATGAAAATCTCAAATTCATCATATCAGAAAATTAGAATATTGTGAAAAGGTTCAAAATTGATGGCCCCTGGTGCCACACTCTAATCAGCTAATTAACTCAAACCACCTGCAAAAGCCTTTAAATGGTCTTTCAGTCTAGTTCTATAGGCTACACAATCATGGGGAAGACTGCTGACTTGACAGTTGTCCAAAAGACGACCATCGACACCTTGCACAAGGAGGGCAAGACACAAAAGGTCATCGCTAAAGAGGCTGGCTGTTCACAGAGCTCAGTGTCCAAGCACATTAATAGAGAGGCGAAGGGAAGGAAAAGATGTGGTCGAAAAAAGTGTACAAGCAAGAGAGATAACCGCACCCTGGAGAGGATTGTGAAACAAAACCCATTCAAAAATGTGGGGGAGATTCACAAAGAGTGGACTGCAGCTGGAGTGAGTGCTTCAAGAACCACCACACACAGACGTATGAAAGACATGGGTTTCTGCTGTCGCATTCCTTGTGTCAAGCCACACCTTGAACCACAGACAGCGTCAGAAGCGTCTTGCCTGGGCTAAAGAGAAACAGGACTGGACTGCTGGTGAGTGGTCCAAAGTCATGTTCTCTGATGAAAGTAAATTTTGCATTTCCTTTGGAAATCAAGGTCCCAGAGTCTGGAGGAAAAGAAGAGAGGCACTTCATCCACGTTGCTTGAAGTCCAGTGTAAAGTTTCCACAGTCAGTGATGGTTTGGGGTGCCATGTCATCTGCTGGTGTTGGTCCATTGTGTTTTCTGAGGTCCAGGGTCAACGCAGCCACATACCAGGAAGTTTTAGAGCACTTCATGCTTCCTGCAGCTGACCAACTTTTTGGAGATGCAGATTTCATTTTCCAACAGGACTTGGCACCTGCACACAGTGCCAAAGCTACCAGTACCTGGTTGAAGGACCATGGTATCCCTGTTCTTAATTGGCCAGCAAACTCTCCTGACCTTAACCCCATAGAAAATCTATGGGGTATTGTGAAGAAGAAGATGCAATACACCAGACCCAACAATTCAGAAGAGCTAAAAGCCACTATTAGAGCAACCTGGGCTATCATAACACCTGAGCAGTGCCACAGACTGATCGACTCCATGCCACGCCGCATTGCTGCAGTAATACAGGCCAAAGGAGGCCCAACTAAATACTGAGTGCTGTACATGCTCATACTTTTCATGTTCATACTTTTCAGTTGGCCAACATTTCTATAAATCCTTTGTTTTTATTGGTCTTCAGTAATATTCTAATTTTCTGATATGATGAATTTGAGATTTTCATTTGTTGTCATTTGTAATCATCAAAATTAAACAAAATAAACATCTGAAATATATGAGTTTGTATGTAATGTATGAATATAATATACAAGTTTCACTTTTTAAATGGAATTACTGAAATCAATCTACTTTTTCATGATATTCTAATTTTATGACCAGCACCTGTATTGTATGGAGGTAAATTGGAGCCAGAAATGTTATTTGAAAAAAAAAAATATTAAATTGAAAAAATAAAATTTGAAATTGAACACAGAATGTTTTTAATGGAATTTTAAAAAATGCAACAATCCATTGAAAATAAAAATAAGCCTTCAAGTTTTTTTCCAGTTTAAATAAAATATTAATCTACCTCTGGAAGAAGAAAATCTTTTTTTTTTTCTTTTTATCTTTTCTTTTCCATATTTTTATATTTGACGAAACTTTTTTTTTAGTTTTTTTTTTTACTTTCAGATACTGTGTTTTTTTTTCAGTTTCCGATATTTGGCCCATATTTATTTTAATAGTTACAAAGGAGGCAACGCTTGTGTTTGGCAGGAACTTCACGTCGTTTTGGGACCGACAGTCATTTGTTAAAACTTTTTTTTTTGCCTGAATGATCGGTGGATGAACCAAAATGGCAAATCAGGTAGATGATGATGAGGAAGATTAGGAAGAAGATGATGATGAGGAGGATGAGGAAGAAGATGATGATGAGCAGGATGAGGACGAAGATGATGATAAGGAGGAAGATAAGGAAGGCTGGACCAACAGTTAAATGGGAAAGAGAGGATAGAGGAGGGGAAAGTGGAGAAAGGTGGTTTAAAAAACAAGGAAATAAAATGGAATTAAAAAAGAAATTTGAGCCCCTTTTTCAGAGACATAAGAAAATTGGGGACGTTGAATTTGTGAAGAAACTTCCTGGTAATTTGCAAAAATGAGGAGACGAAAATCAAAGAATTGGCTGTTGAACACAGGGAAAAGAGGTGATGGAGATAAAAGTCATAGGAGAGAATAAAACAGTGAAAGAGTGATAACAGAAAAATCAATTAACCAGGATTTAGATCAATTAGAGACGAACAGGTTAGCAAAATACAGAGACTTTATAAAAACCTGGAAGGGGAAAGGATGGCAGCAGGTCACTGCTGATAGCGTCTCTGAGTCCGTTCTAGCAGAAAGAGTTAGAATCAGTTGGGTGAGTTTCAGGCCGATCATTCCACCTTCACTCAGGTGCTGCAGGTGTCAGCGCTACGCACACCTGGCAGCAGTTTGTAGGGGAAAGCTAAGGTGCTGCAGCTGCGGAGGCAGCACAGAGTTCACTATGGAGGATGGGAGGAGAGAAAGAAAGCAGTTACAACAGGATAGAACTACAACAACTAGAAGCTACGCAGAAGCAGGGAAGAGAGTTCAGGGACAAAGGAAGGAGAAATGAATCAAGATCAGAATCGGGTACAAAAGCAAAATAAATTAGAAAGAGAAGATAACTTCATTGCGAAGGTAGAGAAACTCATTTTATTCTTGGCGTATGTCATCAACTGCACAGAACAAGCCAATCAGAAGGCAGAGAAAATCAGAATCATTGAGAGGAGATAAAAAGTTTCTGGGACTAAAAAAAGTTAACTGGGAAAATATAAACTGCTCAAAGAAATTAAAGGAACACTTTGAAAACACATCAGATCTCAAGGGGGGGAAAATCCTGCCGTTTCTTTATCCCGATAAGGACTGGGTGATGTGTTAGGAACCAAAGGATCATTTGACGGAAATGAAAATGATCAACCTACAGAGGGCTGAATTCAAAGACACCCCAACATTACAGTGAATAAATGATGCAGCAGGCTATAGTCCATTTAGCTGAAATTTCACTGCAGAAACTCAAAATGGTATTCAGTCATTGTCATGGCCCCCGCGTGCGTGTCTGCATGCCTGACAACGTCGCGGGACGCTCCTAATGAGACGACGGATGGCGTCCTGGGGTATCTCCTCCCAGATCTGGACCAGGGCATCACTGAGCTCCTGGAGAGTCTGAGGTGCAACCTGGCGGCGTGGGATGGATCTACTGTTGAACAGTTCTGTCTGAAATGAATGGAAATATTTGTTTTAATGGTTATTGAGTCAGATATGTTGCGCGTAATGTTTGGTTTATTGAAATGTTTTTATCTGTCCCTGTATAAAAGGGTTTGGCTGACATTTAAGCTCCGATTCCAATATCTCTGCAGTGTGGGAACTATAAATCTGATATCTGAGATGATGGTACTGCTGCTGAAGCACCTCAGAGATGTTATTAGCATCCAGAACAGCAGTGAGATGTTCTTTGCCTGCTTTGTTTGTGACCTGTTATGGTTGCTTGGTGACAGAGTGTACACTGAGTGAAGGGCAGTGACAGCTGGAGAAGGCTGGACCTGTTTGAATCTACAGCCAAACTCTTCTGGCCTCCTTATCTTCACAGACCCAGTCCAGGTAGACCGGGTCCTTAGAGGATACAGCTGCTAAAATGGAAATCAGCATTTATTGTGAGTGACAGCTGACAGTTAAAGGTTAGTGATTAGGGCACGGTTTGGGATTCAGTCATTCTCACGTCACTGCTTCAGTATTTCAGATTTCAAAATAAAAGAGCAATTTCATTTATGGCTTATATGATCTAAATAAGAAACTGCCTTAAACCAGACACTGTGAAAAAAAGTCCCATTTTTGAATGATTGAATACTTTTAGATCATTGAAGTTGTTTTTGCCGCTGACTTTAAAGGATCTCAAGCAGAAGTCTCATAAAATGAGAATTCACCAATAGAAAGCATTAAACGTCTACTGAACAAACCGGCCAGGAGATAAACTAAAACAACAGACTGTCAACATATTCAAAGGATTATTTTTGGTATAAATAATAAATCAAAAGTTTTCACACCAGTGTTTAACAAAAAACTTTATTTTGAGCGTCATGCACACATTGCTGTTTTGTGATTTTTGAAATATGACTGCTGTCATAGTGTCTGTGCAGCAGCAGGTGTCACTGGTGAGCAACAAATGATGCATCAGGTAATGAACCTTTAGGCAAAGCATTGGGTTGGAAGGCTTCATCACTAGAGTTGGAGGAAGGAACAGCAAAGGTCAACAGTCAGGCCCTGAAAGGATGACAGCAGGCTCCTAATAAACTCCTGCCTGTTTAGCACCAACAGGCTGGAAATACCTCTGAGGATCCAGCCTCTGAGCTCCACGCTGACATCTGGTGGCCAAAGAGAAGAACAGCAACAAACTCCCAAACACTCCGTTGGCCACTACAGTCTTCCTGAGCTCCAAGAGGTTAAAGAGAAAGACATTTTAATCTGTCTGGAAAGAAAGAAATTTAATCCAAAAGTGGGATCAGGGCGGGACTAACAGAGTGAGGCCAAACATTAAAAAATGGCTGCTGCTTTAAGAAGCTTTCTTATTTCTTACTTTCCTCCCCTTTTATATAATATATAATATATTCTTTTTTGTTTCTGCATTTTTTATTTTATTTTGTTCATTTGTTTTTATTTTTTCCTACTTGCTTTGATTCTATTTTATTTTCCTATATTTTATTCATGTGAAGCACTTTGCATTGTCTTTGTACTGAATTGTGCTATACAAATAAATTTGCCTTGCCTTGCCCTTTTCTTCTTATTTCCACTATTAGGTGACAATTCCACGAAAAAAACACGAAGAGAGGTTAGTCAGCTCTCAGACCTGCAGAAAGGTGTAGGGAAAAGGTTACCTAAGTACAACAAGCTGTCGATTCCTGAGGCTCTAGAAACTGCCAAACAAAGACTCGCCGCCCTGGCCACCCGCCTAAAGAGATACAAGGGAGAAGCAGAAGCCAGGAGAATAAACCAGTTGTTCTCCACCAACCCATCCAAAGTGTACTCGCAGCGGCAGGGTAATTCAAGATTGAACATTACTGGAGGAACATATGGGAGAAGGAGGCATCCCACAACACCAATGCTCAGTGGGTAGAAGATCTAAGAACAGATCACAGCAATCTCCCAGAACAAACACCACTAACCGTTACAATGGCAGATGTCCAAGAAAGAGCGGCAGGTACGAAGAGCTGGACAGCACCAGGCCCGGACCTGATCCACACCTACTGGCTGGAAAAACTAACCGCACTTCATGCACGCCTGGCAGCACAAATGAACCAACTGCTGATGGATGGGACCCACCCAGAATGGTTAACCCAATGTAGTAGCAGTTTTATTGTCTTATATCAGAAATCAGAATCAGAATATATCCTGGCGCTATACTTACTTAGCCCTATACTTACTTAGCAGCAAAACAGTACATCTTGAAGTTCAAGTATGAGTCTTAGCAATAATAAAGTCTCTAATGCTGTAGAATATAAATATCTGGCTGGCTTGCCAAATATGGAAGCAGTTGTACTGCGTTATGTAGTCCTGTTTCTGACCTTATGCCCACTTAGCAACACAGAGAATGCAACATGTAAACAGAGAGCCTACAAGCTGGGAGTCACGTACGAATCTTGGCAAAAACAGGGTTCTTAGTGGCTGACTCGCACGCAATCAGGTCATGAGCTAAGAGATTTCCAGGAAGAGCGTCCAGTCGTGCACGTGCATCCACACAGTGCGATGGGGAGCCAATAAATGCCGCCCACAATGGATTGAAGGTTGGGGGAAATAATAGATGTGAGGACATAGCGCTGAATGTATGAAGTGTTTAAGACAGCTGTATGAATTCGGTTTTGTAAATAAATGTTCCCCCCTTCGGATGACGATAGTGTGAATCGAGGCCTTCTTTCTGTCATAAGAGAATTCTACCAATGAGCTTCCACACCAAGGACGGACAATTCTGATCATGAAGAATCCCCAGAAGGGAACAATCCCATCCAACTACCGGCCAATAACTTGCCTATGTACAACATGGAAGCTCCTGTCAGGCATCATAGCGGCTAAGATGAGTAGGCACATGGCTCGATACATGCACCCTTCCCAGAAGGGAATAGGCAGTAACACCAGAGGAGCCAATCACGAGCTACTAGTGGATAGAGCAGTCACTCGAGACTGTAAGACCAGGCAGACAAATCTGTGCACTACCTGGATTGACTATAAGAAAGCCTATGACTCAATGCCACATACATGGATACTGGAATGCCTGGAAATGTACAAGATCAACAGGACTCAAATAGCCTTCATCAAGAACTCAATGAAGCTGTGGAAAACAAATCTGGAAGCCAACGCAAAGCCAATTGCACAAGTCACCATCAAGTGCGGCATATACCAAGGCGATGCACTATCCCCACTGCTGTTCTGCATAGGCCTGACCCCCCTCAGCCAGATCATCACAAAGACTAGCTACGGATACCAATTCCAAAGCGGAACAATCATCAGTCACCTCCTCTACATGGATGACATCAAGCTGTATGCCAGGAGTGAGCGAGACATCGACTCACTGATCCACACTACCAGGATCTACAGCAACGACATTGGGATGTCATTCGGACTGGACAAGTACGGTCGCATGGTCTCAAAGAGAGGGAAGATGACCAGAACCGAGGGGGTTGAACTACCAGAAGGCCACATTACAGATGTTCAAGACAGCTAAAAATACCTTGGGGTGCCACAGGCTAACGGAAACCACGAGAAGATGGCAAGAAAGACTGCCACAGCTAAATACCTACAAAGAGTAAGGCAGGTCCTGAAAAGTCAGCTGAATGGGAAAAACAAGATCCAAGCAATCAACACATATGCCCTACCAGTCATCAGATACCCTGCTGGTATAATAAACTGGCCAAAAGAGCAGATAGAGGCTACTGACATCAAGACGAGAAAGCTCCTCACAATGCATGGAGGGTTCCACCCCAAATCCAGCACCCTGAGACTGTACACCAAGCGTAGCGAGGGAGGCCGAGGGCTAGTGAGTGTCAAGACCACTGTCCAGGATGAAACAACTAAGATCCAGGAGTACATCAGAAAGATGGCCCCCAAAGACAAATGGCTTGGTGAGTACCTCAGGCAGGAGAAAACCGAAAGTGAGGACAAGAAAGATGAAGGAGAACCATCATGGAGGGACAAGCCGCTGCACGGCGTATACCACAGACAAATAGAAGAAGTGGCTGATATCAAAAAATCCTACCAGTGGCTGGAAAAGGCTGGACTGAAGGACAGCACAGAGGCACTAATCATGGCAGCACAAGAACAGGCACTCAGTACAAGATCAATAGAGGCCAGGGTCTACCACACCAGGCAGGACCCCCGATGCAGACTGTGCAAAGATGCCTCTGAAACAATACAGCACATAACAGCAGGGTGTAAAATGCAGGCAGGAAGTGCATACATGGAACAAGTCCCAAGGTCAAAATGGAAGAAAGACAACACACATTGTTCTCAAACTACACCATAGATGTTGATCAAAAGAACAGGAAAGTTAGTTAGTCTGAAAGTCAGTATGAAAACTTTGGCAACTTCCCAAAGTAGCGCATCCGACCTCCACCACCTGCAGCTCTGCCGCGCTGTGGAGTTCAAAGATCTGCAAAAGGCTCCATTACCTTTTGGCAGAAATGTTTTTCTCCTGTTTAATGAGACATTGTTGAATGTTTAAACCTGAATGGCTACAAGACTTTAATATTTAAATAAAAGTTATTCTGTAATGTGATTTATTCAATAAATACATAATAAATGGATCAGTTGCATTTCCTGCACATGCCTTTATTTCTGATAGAGGAGGCGGAGCATTTATCCTTACTGAGGTAAAACTGTTTATTGTGATATTGAGTTGAGGTCATATCACCGAGCCCTAGACTAAACTCATGATTAGTGACACAGGTGATGAAGATTAAACCTGTTTCTGTATCAAAGTGATCCAAGCTCAAAGAGTGCCTCTCATGCAGGAGAATAAACTTTCATTTAAAGAAAAAGACGAACCTAAAGTCCATATTAGCAGACAAAAGCACAACATTTCAAGCAATATATCAAACAATTCAAGGAATAATTTCTCTTCATCCATTTTCTTTGTAGATAACAAAGATTGACTACAGAATCTACGTAGGAGGATGAAGTACAAAATAAGACAATTGTACCTTTGGTTTTCTGAAGTAGGAATCATTTTAAAATGAACTGAGCTCTTGGTTACCCAGGAGGAAGCAGGTTGTTGTTCTTTAAACACTTCTGATGTTTCAGAACCGTTGTGTGTGTGTTGGGGTGTATTACCGTGTCGGACTGTTTATGGCTAATTTCCCATTATGGGGAGGGGACTTCCAGCTACTTCCAGTCAGCCGGTCCCTATGGGGACAGTTGATCTTCTTGGGTTGGGAATTAGGTTTAGAGCTAAGGTCTGAATTGAGTTTAGGTTGGGGTTAGGAATAGACTTGGTTAGGTTCAGGGTTAGTGTCACAGTTTGGCTGTGGAAATGTGTTCAAAATTATTGGTAGCCAATGAAAAGACCCCACTAGAATGGAGAGACATGATTGTGTGTGTATTTGTGCTGGGGGCGGTTATATGTTGTGCACAGGAGGCAGTTCTTCCTGGAACATGTTTTATTGTTTTTATTCAAAGTGACTGGGGGTTTAGGTTATGTGGTTCAGCTAAAATATTTTCCTAATTCTCGGAACCGGGGTTTGAACAGACCTTCAAAACCAAAACATCGACCACATCCTGGGGGCTGCATGTCATATCTAGAGCAAACCTCTCGCTCCCGGATACTTCTACACTCAAAAATGTCATCTTTGGGACACAAAAGTGTGAAAATAATTATATTTTATTAATGGAGCAATAAGCGAAATTTCACAAATTTAGATTAAAAAAACTGTTTTGTGAATTGTAATCATAAACTTTAGTTTATGTGGTAAAACAACTATAAAAACTCTGTAGTTTTCATTTTTGTAGCCATTTTATTTAATCTATACTAATTTGTTTTCAAGTCTTGATGTTTTGTCATTATTTACCTCATTAGCGGCACTTTAAATTGTCTTATTGCTGAAATCTGAATTAAACTTAAACCTTGCATTGCCTTCCGGTTCTACTTCATCCAGAGATTCTGATTAAAACCAGCCTGAGCAACAGAAACTATCTTGTTTTTCTGTGAAACAATAAGAAGCTTTATTGTAAAGGGGTTTAGCGGCTGCAGGTGTGTGGTTAGGATGCAAAGTTTAATTTTGCACAAAATCTGATCTCTGCAAACCTTAGCTTCTGAAAAGCCTGCAACCTTAGACTTAGACAAACTTTATTGTCATTTGTATACACAGCATTTCAATACAGACAGCTTTTTTTTTTAAAGTAAACGATCAGCTTAGCAGTGAAATTAAAATTTCTGGTGCAGCAGTGATCAAAATGAGAACAATGTGGTGCAAATGGCATAGATATGGAAGGTCCAGAGCAGTGCAAAAATAAATAAATATGGTGCAGAAGAAACACTGTGTTGAATTCTATTTAAAGGGTTTCAAAAATGTATGCACTGCAAGTATGATGTTCACAGTGCGATGCAGAGTCTCTGGCCATTTCACAGGAACAAGAGTATGGACTCGTGTTCTCACCAAGTCTGTTCCTGAGAAGAACCCAGGAAAGTCAGGACTCGGGGTCCAGACTCTTCCTTTTTCCATTTGCAAAATGGACTAAAAATAATCTCATAATTTTGCTGGAATATGTTGTTAGCTGATTGGTCACAGAACAAGACAGGGGATAGGAAGTTGTATCCGTAAAATAGTTGATATTTCTAACAAGAAGGATTTATTTAGAAGTGAAGAGTCTTTTGTACAGTTGTACGCTCTGACCAATGGTCTCCTTGTCTGATGTGTCGGTTAAGGTGGATTTCCACATCTTGGTTGATTTGCAGTAAAGTCATTTGTCTCTTTTAGAAACTTTAGCAGGGCTCTCTGAGATGTCTGAAGGTGGTGATAATGTTTAGCCAGTTTCGGTTTCTCCACATACTTCTCATAAATGTGTTAACTGTAGTGTTTGGTTGCATGTGCGGCGTCTGTGTTCTCTAATCTCACATCTGCAGGAAAATCAAGTCCCGAAGCTTCGCAAAGCAAACAGGAATTAAACCACGATGCAGGTTTTGGTTTTGTTGAGCGTAAAAAGTTCACCTCAGGCCTCATAAACAGGAAACCCACATGAGATACCCTCTAAAATCTTCACCTGATCGTTCAGATTAGAAGCTGACCCTGAGCTGAGAGCAATGAATCCTTCTGCCCCCCCTGAGGCTTTACCACTGCAGCACAGTGGAATTCAATCCAGCAGTGCGTCCAACCATAGACGGAGCCCCATCTGCTGTGATAGATGTCATTATCTCTGCAGATTCCTCTTCGCCCTGGTAACAACCTAGCAACCGTGGCTAACCATGCCCAGCAATCAGCATGCAGAAAAAAAGGTTGCCTGCATATTTTTTATTTTATTATTATGAAAATACACTTTGGCCTCTCGTGATCAATGATTTGATTAGTGTTTTTTACAACTTTTTTTTGTCATAGCCATAAATAGGTCTACATTGTAAAACGTCTTGCGATCGACTGAAACTCCGCCCACAAGCGACTGGTAGACCGCGATCGACTGGTTGGGCACCCCTGCTCTAAACCATGTCTACTTTACATATTTTTTGTCAACTAAAATGGGGATAAAACCAGAAAAAAATAAATTTTATTGAATCTAGATTAAAACAAAACAGATGTAAAAGCACCAGCACTAGAACTGACTGAACATACTATGTACATATGTGCACTGCTTTATATAAACTACGGTATATATATATGTACATTTTGTACATAGTATTTAATTATAAATTATGTGGCCCTACTAATCATAACAGCATATCAAACATTTTAGAAATCTTCATAAATGACATCCCTGAGCTTTACTCCTTGTTTGCTCAACTTAGGTCACCTCATTTAGACCCAGTCTTAGTCCATGTTTTGCTAACAAGTTAAATAGTTATTGCTCAGTCTATTTTAATAATCACCTGTTGGAATTTAGGACTAAATAAACCAACGCAAATATCCAAATTCTTAAAACTTTCAGGTTTGCCTCATAAACCCATTGGAGATCCACAGAAAGAAAAAAGAACCTTTGCATTTTATTTTACAAAAGACTAGCCAGCTAAGAAAAGACCAAGACATTTTCCAAAATAAAACATCCACAGAAATGCTGCCTTGGTGAGTTTTTATAGAATTTAGAGCATCCTAGAAAGTCTGAAAGGTCAATATTAACAAACTAATAAGATAATGAGTTATGATTGTTAATCCTTAGCCTATTACCAAATTTTTTACTGGTTCCTGTATTAGTGCCAGTTATCAAGTAATAACTTATTAGTTCCCATTGTTAAATTTACTTCAACTGCATCGAATAATCAATAAACACAGTTGTGAAATTCTTAATTTATAGTATATTTAAGATGGAAGTATTTTAGAAGGGCTCATTCTTTTTTTCTTCAGTTCTCTGAAAATCACCAGAATATAGAAAATAATGGATATTGTGTGAAATTTTTTTTCCACTTAACTACAGATCACTTATTTATTCAGTAAAATTTACTGTGCTAAAAAAAAATCCACATTTTGTCGCTTTGTTTCAGTGAAATCCTCTGAAAACCTCCAACCTAAAGCTGCACCTGTCCTCGTCTACCCCTGGCAGGGTTACCTGTGCAAATTCTTTCGAAATCTCACTCCAAGGTTTGGTGGAAAGCTGGCAGCCCTGAGAGCGCGTTGTCAGAGTTCACCGCGTGGTAGACCGGTTTTGAACGGGGTGTGCGAGTTTAAACAACACATATTGTTCTCAAACTGCACCATAGATGTTGATCAAAAGAACAGGAAATGAAAAGTTAGGTTGTTTGGTTGCATGTGCGGCGTCTGTGTTCTCTAATCTCACATCTGCAGGAAAATCAAGTCCGGAAGCTTCGCAAAGCAAACAGGAATTAAACCACGATGCAGGTTTTGGTTTTGTTGAGCGTAAAAAGTTCACCTCAGGCCTCATAAACAGGACACCCACATGAGATGCCCTCTAAAATCTTCACCTGATCGTTCAGATTAGAAGCTGACCCTGAGCTGAGAGCAATGAATCCTTCTGCCCCCCCTGAGGCTTTACCACTGCAGCACAGTGGACATCAATGGACCTCTGGGCAGTCTGGGAATCCCGGCATGATTCAGTACACCACTGTTAACATCCCTCCTGAGCCGCCAAAAGACCATCTCATCTGGTCGCTCTTCAACTTGGTCTACGGAAACATTTGCTGTCTTGGATTGGCGGCTGTCATTTTTTCTGTCAAGGTGAGTTGATGCAAAACAGTTTTCCTAGAATTTATATACAGCTTCTGATTATGAAACAAAAGAGAGAGGAACACACGTAATGACAAGACAGTGTTTAATTAATGCAGAACAACTGGGAAAATTAAAATCTAAAGGGTTCAGCTTTGGGTTAAATGTGAGTAAATAAAGAAGAAGCCTTCCTTTCACAAAACCAAGAAATGGAGGCATTTCAATGCTATGATTTCCATTTCTGTTGAAACCATTTGGGTCAGAATTAACTGGAAGGATCAGGTGAATAAATGGGCAAACTTTACAATATTTGCCTTTAAAAGACAGTAACTCTGGTTTCAATGTGATGAATGATTCAGATTAAAACTCAAGCTATCAAGAGACCCTCCATTCAGTTTTTTTTTTCATTTGTTGCCCCGATTATAGATTTTATAATAGAAATATCACAAAGCAATATTTTTCTTTTAAAGTTAGAAAGAAGAAATGTCTTTTATTTACTTTCTCCTTTTCATTGTTAGAAGTCTAGTCTTCAGGTTGCTGCTGAACTCAAAGTTTCATGAAACGATAACAGATGTTCCAGTTTTCTGTACAAAGTACAAATTTCACTATTTTGGTGCAATTTTTAAATACCAATATTTTGCTGTTTTCAGGCCAGAGACCGGAAGGTGGTTGGAGATCTGAGCGGCGCCCGAAGTTACTCCTCCACTGCTCGCGTTCTCAACATTGTGGCAACAACCCTGATGATTTTGGGAATCCTTATTTTCATCATTATTTTTGCTATCCAAGTACACTTCTATTTAGCTTATAAAAACCGTAATACCCTTATTGATCACTTGCAGCCCCTTTACAAATGGAACCCCCCCCTCATCCCTCAGTGAGGTCTAGAAGCACAAGATCTATGTCCGTCCATTCAGCATAGATCCTGCTACACGGCTGTACATCTAATTTTGGCATTTGAACAATCAGATTATCCCTTGAATGATTGATTACCTACTGGAAATTAGGTTAGAAAAAGAAAGTTAACAAGTCAAGAGAAAAAAGTAGAAAGTTAATCGAATAGTTAAAAAATAAAGAGTAAACATTTAATAAGCCGAGTTAACGATGATATTTTGGTTTAGCATTAATGCCTCTAAGGTTTTGTTGGATTAAATAAAATGTGTTTCTTTCACTCTCAGTGTTTTTCATGAACTTCTTCTTGAAGCACTTTTGTTATTTTTCTTAAGATATTCGGGGAAGTTGGAGTTTCTTGTTAATACTTTGACATAAATTTTAACCTTGAAAAATATCCATATTTTTTGAACGTTACAAAGGTAATAAGCTCTGGTCCTGGATTCCACTGACACTTGAAATTTCACTGAGTGCCCTATAAAGGGTTAAGAGCGTAAAAAGGCTTAATCAGAAATACTTTAATAATCCCAAAGGGAAATTACTTAAATTACTTCCCATTGCCTATTTGAGCCGATGTAACAGGTAAACGTAGTAGATCGACCGGCCATGGTCTTGGGCCAGAAAAGGGTAGAGTGCCTTCTCCGGGTCAGGGGGGGTGTCCTGCCCCAAGTGGAGGAGTTTAAGTATCTCGGGATCTTGTTCAGGAATGAGGGAAGATGGAGCGGGAGATCGACAGGCGGATTGGCGCAGTGTCTGCCGTGAAGCGGGCGCTGTACCGGTCCGTCGTGGTGAAGAGAGAGCTGAGTCAAAAAGCAAAGCTCTCGATTTACCGGTCAATCTACGTTCCTACCCTCATCTATGGTCATGAACTCTGGGTCATGACCGAAAGAACGAGATCCTGGATACAAGTGGCCGAAATGGGTTTCCTCCGTAGTGTGTCTGGGCTCTCCCTTAGAGATAGGGGAAGGAGCTCAGTCATCCGGGGAGGACTCAGAGTAGAGCCGCTGCTCCTCCATGTCGAGAAGAGCCAGTTGAGGAGGCTCGGGCATCTGGTTAGGATGCCTCCTGGACGCCTCCCTGGTGAGGTGTTCCGGGCACGTCCCACCGGGGGGAGGCCCAGGACACGCTGGAGGGACTATGTTTCTCGGCTGGCCTGGGAACGCCTTGGGGTTCCTCCTGAGGGGCTAGAAGAAGTGGCTGGGGAGAGGGAAGTCTGGGCCTCCCTTCTTAAGCTAGTGCCCCCGCGACCCGACACCGGATAAGCGGAGGAAGATGGATGGATGGATGGATGAATGGATGGATGGATGGATGATGGATGGATGGATGGATGGATGGATGATGGATGGATGAAGGATGGATGGATGGATGATGGATGGATGGATGGATGGATGATGGATGGATGGATGGATGATGGATGGATGGATGGATGATGGATGGATGGATGGATGGATGATGGATGGATGGATGGATGATGGATGGATGGATGGATGGATGATGGATGGATGATGGATGGATGGATGGATGATGGATGGATGGATGATGGATGGATGATGGATGGATGGATGGATGGATGATGGATGGATGGATGGATGGATGGATGGATGATGGATGGATGGATGGATGATGGATGATGGATGGATGGATGGATGATGGATGGATGGATGATGGATGATGGATGGATGGATGGATGGATGGATGATGGCTGGATGGATGATGGATGGATGGATGATGGATGGATGGATGATGGATTATGGATGGATGATGGATGATGGATGATGGATGGATGATGGATGGATGGATGATGGATGGATGGATGATGGATGATGGATGGATGATGAATGATGGATGGATGATGGATGATGGATGGATGGATGGATGATGGATGGATGATAGATGATGGATGGATGGATGATGGATGATGGATGATGGATGGATGGATGATGGATGATGGATGATGGATGGATGGATGATGGATGGATGGATGGATGGATGATGGATGATGGATGGATGGATGGATGATGGATGGATGGATGGATGGATGATTGATGGATGGATGATGGATGGATGGATGGATGGATGGATGATGGATGGATGGATGGATGATGGATGATGGATGATGGATGGATGATGGATGGATGGATGGATGATGGATGATGGATGGATGATGGATGGATGGATGGATTGATGGATGGATGATGGATGATGGATGGATGGATGGATGGATGGATGGATGATGGATGGATGGATGGATGGATGGATGGATGATTGATGGATGGATGATGGATGATGGATGATGGATGATGGATGGATGGATGATGGATGGATGGATGATGGATGATGGATGATGGATGATGGATGGATGATGGATGGATGGATGATGGATGATGGATGGATGATGGATGATGGATGGATGATGGATGATGGATGGATGATGGATGATGGATGATGGAAGGATGATGGATGATGGATGATGGATGATGGATGGATGATGGATGATGGATGGATGATGGATGGATGATGGATGGATGGATGACGGATGATGGATGATGGATGGATGATGGATGGATGATGGATGGATGATGGATGGATGGATGGATGGATGATGGATGGATGGATGATGGATGGATGATGGATGGATGATGGATGATGGATGATGGATGATGGATGATGGATGGATGATGGATGATGGATGATGGATGATGGATGGATGATGGATGGATGGATGACGGATGATGGATGATGGATGGATGATGGATGATGGATGGATGATGGATGGATGGATGGATGGATGATGGATGGATGATGGATGGATGGATGATGGATGATGGATGATGGATGGATGATGGATGGATGATGGCTGGATGGATGATGGATGATGGATGGATGATGGATGGATGATGGATGGATGGATGGATGATGGATGGATGATGGATGATGGATGGATGATGGATGATGGATGGATGATGGATGGATGATGGATGGATGGATGATGGATGGATGATGGATGGATGATGGATGGATGATGGATGGATGATGGATGATGGATGATGGATGGATGGATGATGGATGGATGATGGATGATGGATGGATGATGGATGGATGATGGATGATGGATGGATGATGGATGGATGATGGATGATGGATGGATGATGGATGATGGATGGATGATGGATGGATGATGGATGATGGATGATGGATGGATGATGGATGATGGATGGATGATGGATGGATGATGGATGGATGATGGATGATGGATGGATGATGGATGGATGGATGACGGATGATGGATGGATGATGGATGGATGATGGATGATGGATGGATGATGGATGGATGATGGATGGATGATGGATGATGGATGATGGATGGATGACGGATGATGGATGATGGATGGATGATGGATGGATGATGGATGGATGATGGATGGATGATGGATGATGGATGATGGATGGATGGATGGATGGATGATGGATGATGGATGGATGATGGATGGATGGATGATGGATGATGGATGATGGATGGATGGATGATGGATGGATGATGGATGATGGATGGATGATGGATGGATGATGGATGGATGATGGATGATGGATGGATGATGGATGGATGATGGATGGATGATGGTAACTCAAGCTCCTCCTATTTGTTGAGGCGTTCGTCAGTGAAACCACTGAGCATCTCTTTTCTCTCTTTCCTATTGAAATGCCTTTTATGAACAAACTTATCTTGCTTTTAAAACTTCTGCTATGTTAGGATGCATAATTATAAAATTATATTTTCCAAGTTGTATGAGAAACTTTTAATTCTAACGACTGAAGTCAGCAAACTTGTTTTTAGAGAAAAAGGTCAATCCGGACTCATATTTCTGAGAATACAGGATGTCTCTGCTTATCTTCTGCATGTTTTAACATAACTGATTAAATATCGTTTCTGGGGGCTGGACTCCAAAATCTTTAGCCACAGTAAGTGTTTAACTAGCAAAGAATAAACACATCCTGGATAAACATATTCTGACAGTGAGTTTCTCTATTCTTATTTTTAATCAATGTGCAACTTCTGGTCATTAGTGCATCATAAAAACTTGTAGTTTTTAGTAAATATAACTAAAGAACTCCTTTACATAGACTTATTTACTGGCGATTTACCTGAAGTTCAGAGCTTTTCAGACTCTTGTCTTGTACACAAATAATAACATGTAATTTACTGCAAATTTAGTTTAACTAGACCTTATGCGTTATAAAGATAATACTTCAACCGTTATCTACTCGTTTGTTGAGAAAAATCTTGCTAGGAAAACAGGAAGGACAAATATTTGTTTTACAGAATCCAAGACTACATGGATAAGATGAAGCTTTGGTTTCTCTACTGTGTTTCCTGCCTGATGGTTCCTATGAGCTGCGGTCAGCTGCCGGGGCCCCAGGGGCCCCAAGGTGAGAAAGGACGTAAAGGTAAAAGCTGACAAAGCAAAGTGATTATACTTGAGGAGTTTTTCTGATGATCTAAAATAATCATGAGAATGAATTTAGAAAGGATAAACCAGGAACATTTTTCATTTTATGTTAAAAAAACAAATAAAACAACAATAAATTATTTTTCTTGTTTTTTGGAATAAGGGTTCCCAGGACCACCCGGGTCCCTAGGAACACCCGGGTTACCAGGACCTGCCATCGTCTGTGGAGGAGGTGATGAATATGAGGAATAAATAAGTTGTGACAATATTTCATCCAATGAAACTCAAGTGCATCAGAAAAGAAAAAAGACAGTAGATTATTTTAGCAGAACAAGATAACTCTTTACCGCTTTGACATTGTAGGTGTTAGAGAAAATATATTTTAAAGCAACCATTATTGAAGAGCAAAGAACAATGCAGCAATACAATTCTGTGTTGCAATCAAACTGTGGTAACCAAACACATTTCCTTTCATCCAGATCGCTTTGATTCCATTGAACAAAAACTCCAAAGACTGAAGATGATCGCTGCAAAGATAGACCTCGGTGGGTTTCCGATTTAAGGTGGATCAGCCAGTTATCACACAGCAGCAAAGGATCTAATGTTAATCAGGATCTAATGTATTCCTTCATCTGTTCTTGAATTTTACTTCTTTTTTGTCCATGGATGATCTATATTCAAATTAGATCCTGCGCAGTTAGAGAAGGATCTAAAGCTATGGTTAAAAAATGAAAAACACAAAATAAAATAGCATCAAAATTCTTTCAAATGGTGGACATGTTAATAATGTGATTCTGATTTTCTCCTTTTTATCCAGCTGTTAGCTTTGACTTTGTGAGGAAGATAGATCAGAGATACTTTGTGTCCAACAAGGAGAGAGGATCGTTCCTGACGGCCGTGGAGTTCTGCTCCCAACATGGCTTAGAAGTGGCTCTGCCCCAGAGTGAGGAGGAGAACCGGAAACTGATTCAGCTGCTTGGTGAAGCTGATAAAAGAGCCTGGATCAACATCAACAGTCAGAAAGCAGAGGGGAACTTCCAGGCTGACATGAAAAATCAAGCCCTGAATTTTACCAAATGGGGAGAAAGTCAGCCGGATCCAACCGTTCAGGATACTGGCTGCAGCGTGGTCACTGAGAACGGCACCTGGAGACTGACCAAAGACTGCTCTCTGGACGCTTACATCATCTGTCAGATATAGAAATCTAACATACAGCTTCTCTGCCTTTTCTCACTTTTTGTCTTTCCTTTTGCCCTGATTATATCATCTTTATGACCTATAACTTTTACATAAGCAAACGCCTATTAACTGACCTGCATAGCAAAATATCTCCGTTTATAAATATTCAATCGTGTGGTATTTGGCATTACTTAACACTTCTATACATAAACTAACTACACCATCGATTAGCCTGACATGCATGTGTGTCCTGTCTGGTTTTTGATGATTATGGCACAAGTTAATCAGATTTCAAAAGTAAAGAAATAAAAGGAAATTATATGTCAATAAGGTTCAAAGTAACAGATATTCAGATGACTTTAAGTTCAAATATATATACATATATATATGTATATATATATATATATATATATATATATATATATATATATATATATATATATATATATATATATATATATATATATATATATATATATATATATATATATATATATATATATATATATATATATATAGAGCTGTCAGCTAACAACATGTCTGCGAGTGTGTGTGTCTGGAGGGGGGGTGGGGGGTGGGGGGGGGGGGGTTGGTGGGGGGGATGTCTAAGTGAGGCTGAGCCGCATCTGGTTTTCCACCAGAAAAGCTCTTACAAAAACATTCCAACTCTTTATTTTTTAACACAAAATAAGATGAAAAATAAATAAATGAAAAATTCATAAGAAAAAAAATCTGTAATAAATAAAATGATAATAATAACAGCAGATATAGAAGACTAGTTTTCTCCGTAGTGTGTCTGGGCTCTCCCTCAGAGATAGGGGGGAGGAGCTCAGTCATCCGGGGAGGACTCAGAGTAGAGCCGCTGCTCCTCCACATGGAGAGGAGCCAGTTGAGGTGGCTCAGGCATCTGATTAGGATGCCTCCTGGACGTCTCCCTGGTGAGGGGTTCCAGGCACGTCCCACCGGGAGGAGGACCAGGTGGAGACCCAGGACACGCTGGAGGGACTATGTTTCTCTGCTGGCCTGGGGGCACCATGGGATTTTCCCGGAGGAGCTGGACCAAGTGGCTGGAAAGAGGGAGGTCTGGGCCTCCCTGCTGAAGCTGCTACCCCCCCGACCCGACCCCGGATAAGAGGAAGAAGATGGAAGGATGGATGGATGGATGGATGGATGGATGGATGGATGGATGGATGGATGGATGATGGATGGATGGATGGATGGATGGATGATGGATGGATGGATGGATGTGTTAGGGTTACAATTATAAAATTAATGTGTGTTGTTGAAGAAAAATGATTATTTTTAGTCTTTAATACAGTTGATCTTATGGCATGCGTAAAAGGTTTGTTGAACACTTTCATTTTGACCATATTTCTTAATTTTGAACAAGGCTGTGTTAATGATTTAAAACTACTAATGGGTAAGTATTCAAAGCACAGGAGGCCATAAAATGAGTATCTCCTGGGGGGTGAATAACAGTTGAGCCTCAGGGGAGAGGTCTGCTTGGTTTACAGAAGATCAAAAGTCTTCCAGAATAAACATCTGAGATGCTGTGATACTGAATAAAATGTAGAATGTTTAAACACTAACATTTAGTTTTTAAGACATTTTTCTAAGTATTAATATCATGTTTTTTAATTGAAAATTGTACTATCTGTGACAATATCAGAATCAAATTGAAATTGTTTGAATGAAAATGTTTTGTTTAGTATTAGAAAATTGCTCAGGATATATGTTTAATGGGGTAATTGAATATGTTAGATTGAATATTATGTTTTATATGTGAGAAAAAGGAATTGTATCTCATGTTCTGTTGATTCTATGTGGTTTAAGGCAGGATTCAATCTTTTGGGGTGAAATGGTGCAGAATAGCAAGATTGAGCTGTGAAGATAACCTTTCCCTGAACCAAAATACTGAATTTAAGTTTGTTCTTGAGATTTATGGCAGGAAAGGGGCCCTCAACATTCCACATCGATTCTGTTAAACTTTATCTCATGACAGCCAGATGACCTTAGAATCCAGTGGGGGCCCGGCCGTAAATTAGTTTTTCTGAGTGTCCAAGGTAGCTTCCAATTGGTCAAGCGGAGGCCCTTATACTAAAGGGAAGGACTTATCTACATTATAAAATTTTGTGCACAGGGGCAAAAATTCAGATAGCTGCCACTATTTTGCTTTTGCACCAGCTCTCTCCAAAGACGCGTCTTTGCCTTTCTTTTCTATTTTTCTTTATGTCAGGTAAATTGAATGTATGTCTCTGTTATTCTGCAGTTTCTGGTGTAGGTTTGTGCATTGTCTTATTTCTAAGTGTATGCATTGTCTTATATTGGATTAAACTCTGTAATTCTGTGACGTCAACACGCAATGTTGGTTTTTATTACCAAACACAGCTCGCCGAGTGGACCTGGGAAGGGAAGAATGAAAAGCCAACCTTTTTCCAAAGTTAACTATGTTAGAATATTTTCTTCCTTAACAGTGTGCATATGAAACATTGAAGAAATAAGATGCTACATTTCTTTCCTGTGATTCAATCAGGAGGGTCATAAACTTTTATGACCTGCATCCAGTAGGTCATGAGGCAAAGTCACACTGTTGTGTGACTTGCATCCAGCCAGATGGTCAGTTCAGGGTAATTTCCTTTATGACCTGCCTCTGGCCAGTAGGTCATAAGGCAGAGTCACTCTGTCTTATGACCTGCATCCTGCCAGATAATCATTACAGGGTCTTCTGTTTAAGACCCGCCCTATTATGTTGTAAACGGTTAATAAAAGGCTCTGCTGTGAAGGGAACTGGGAGAAAAGGTGCTGGTTGTGAGCCAGCAGTTCTTCTCCCCTGTGCAGAGGCTGACGTTGTAAATCCCTTTCTGTGTTTGATCATTTCGTCCTCTTAAACTCACATTTCTCTGGATTTAAACCCAACATTTTTGGTGCCGAAACCCGGGAGTCAAGATCCAATTGTCCAGGACCGTGCGGGACCAAGGCCAAGAAACTGTCGACAGCCATCCACCCTTCGCCGGACGGAGCCAATAGGTTGCTCCAGCCCTGCCCTGGGCATACTGGTGACGACTCTCGCTGAGGACTGATCTACACGACAAAGGGTAGGCCTAAAGCTTTTGATCAAAAGTTGGTCTGAGACCATGTGAAAACTATAACTGGTTGTAGTCACCAGAATATTTGACGAGAACAGGTCTTGTTTACGGATATGGCATCTGTGTTGGGATCCTCAGGCTTGCCCACCAGAGGGCGCAGAGGAGCTTTACCACCTTCCACCAGCAGAGTACGCCGTGGGTCTCCTGGAGCTGGAGTCTTCCAGCACACCTGAGACGCATCTACTCATCAAGAGACCTTCCCTTTATAACCAGCTGCCAGACCTTGCTTTGAGGCCGCAGTGTTGAACTTAGTTTGGAAACCTGTCGCTAGCCTGAAGCTCTGGGTGAGCTGCCTCACAGGAAACCTGTCTCTAGCCTGAAGCTCTGGGTGAGCTGCTTCACAGGAAACCTGTCTCTGGCCTGAAGCTCTGGGGAGAGCTGCCTCACAGGAAACCTGTCTCTAGCCTGAAGCTCTGGGTGAGCTGCCTCACAGGAAACCTGTCTCTAGCCTGAAGCTCTGGGTGAGCTGCCTCACAGGAAACCTGTCTCTAGCCTGAAGCTCTGGGTGAGCTGCCTCACAGGAAACCTGTCTCTAGCCTGAAGCTCTGGGTGAGCTGCCTCACAGGAAACCTGTCTCTAGCCTGAAGCTCTGGGTGAGCTGCCTCACAGGAAACCTGTCTCTAGCCTGAAGCTCTGGGTGAGCTGCCTCACAGGAAACCTGTCTCTAGCCTGAAGCTCTGGGTGAGCTGCCTCACAGGAAACCTGTCTCTAGCCTGAAGCTCTGGGTGAGCTGCCTCACAGGAAACCTGTCTCTAGCCTGAAGCTCTGGGTGAGCTGCCACACAGGAAACCTGTCTCTAGCCTGAAGCTCTGGGTGAGCTGCCACACAGGAAACCTGTCTCTAGCCTGAAGCTCTGGGTGAGCTGCCTCACAGGAAACCTGTCTCTAGCCTGAAGCTCTGGGTGAGCTGCCTCACAGGAAACCTGTCTCTAGCCTGAAGCTCTGGGTGAGCTGCCTCACAGGAAACCTGTCTCTAGCCTGAAGCTCTGGGTGAGCTGCCTCACAGGAAACCTGTCTCTAGCCTGAAGCTCTGGGTGAGCTGCCTCACAGGAAACCTGTCTCTAGCCTGAAGCTCTGGGTGAGCTGCCACACAGGAAACCTGTCTCTAGCCTGAAGCTCTGGGTGAGCTGCCACACAGGAAACCTGTCTCTAGCCTGAAGCTCTGGGAGAGCTGCCACACAGGAAACCTGTCTCTAGCCTGAAGCTCTGGGAGAGCTGCCTCACAGGAAACCTGTCTCTAGCCTGAAGCTCTGGGAGAGCTGCCTCACAGGAAACCTGTCTCTAGCCTGAAGCTCTGGGTGAGCTGCCACACAGGAAACCTGTCTCTAGCCTGAAGCTCTGGGTGAGCTGCCACACAGGAAACCTGTCTCTAGCCTGAAGCTCTGGGTGAGCTGCCTCACAGGAAACCTGTCTCTAGCCTGAAGCTCTGGGTGAGCTGCCTCACAGGAAACCTGTCGCTAGCCTGAAGCTCTGGGTGAGCTGCCTCACAGGAAACCTGTCTCTAGCCTTAAGCTCTGGGTGAGCTGCCTCACAGGAAACCTGTCTCTAGCCTGAAGCTCTGGGTGAGCTGCCACACAGGAAACCTGTCTCTAGCCTGAAGCTCTGGGTGAGCTGCCTCACAGGAAACCTGTCTCTAGCCTGAAGCTCTGGGTGAGCTGCCTCACAGGAAACCTGTCTCTAGCCTGAAGCTCTGGGTGAGCTGCCACACAGGAAACCTGTCTCTAGCCTGAAGCTCTGGGTGAGCTGCCTCACAGGAAACCTGTCTCTAGCCTGAAGCTCTGGGTGAGCTGCCTCACAGGAAACCTGTCTCTAGCCTGAAGCTCTGGGTGAGCTGCCTCACAGGAAACCTGTCTCTAGCCTGAAGCTCTGGGTGAGCTGCCACACAGGAAACCTGTCTCTAGCCTGAAGCTCTGGGTGAGCTGCCTCACAGGAAACCTGTCTCTAGCCTGAAGCTCTGGGTGAGCTGCCTCACAGGAAACCTGTCTCTAGCCTTAAGCTCTGGGTGAGCTGCCTCACAGGAAACCTGTCTCTAGCCTGAAGCTCTGGGTGAGCTGCCTCACAGGAAACCTGTCTCTAGCCTGAAGCTCTGGGTGAGCTGCCTCACAGGAAACCTGTCTCTAGCCTGAAGCTCTGGGTGAGCTGCCTCACAGGAAACCTGTCTCTAGCCTGAAGCTCTGGGTGAGCTGCCTCACAGGAAACCTGTCTCTAGCCTGAAGCTCTGGGAGAGCTGCCTCACAGGAAACCTGTCTCTAGCCTGAAGCTCTGGGTGAGCTGCCTCACAGGAAACCTGTCTCTAGCCTGAAGCTCTGGGTGAGCTGCCTCACAGGAAACCTGTCTCTAGCCTGAAGCTCTGGGAGAGCTGCCTCACAGGAAACCTGTCTCTAGCCTGAAGCTCTGGGTGAGCTGCCACACAGGAAACCTGTCTCTAGCCTGAAGCTCTGGGAGAGCTGCCTCACAGGAAACCTGTCTCTAGCCTGAAGCTCTGGGGAGAGCTGCCTCACAGGAAACCTGTCTCTAGCCTGAAGCTCTGGGAGAGCTGCTTCACAGGAAACCTGTCTCTAGCCTGAAGCTCTGGGAGAGCTGCCTCACAGGAAACCTGTCTCTAGCCTGAAGCTCTGGGTGAGCTGCCTCACAGGAAACCTGTCTCTAGCCTGAAGCTCTGGGAGAGCTGCCTCACAGGAAACCTGTCTCTAGCCTGAAGCTCTGGGAGAGCTGCCTCACAGGAAACCTGTCTCTAGCCTGAAGCTCTGGGTGAGCTGCCTCACAGGAAACCTGTCTCTAGCCTGAAGCTCTGGGTGAGCTGCTTCACAGGAAACCTGTCTCTAGCCTGAAGCTCTGGGAGAGCTGCCTCACAGGAAACCTGTCTCTAGCCTGAAGCTCTGGGAGAGCTGCCTCACAGGAAACCTGTCTCTAGCCTGAAGCTCTGGGTGAGCTGCCTCACAGGAAACCTGTCTCTAGCCTGAAGCTCTGGGAGAGCTGCCTCACAGGAAACCTGTCTCTAGCCTGAAGCTCTGGGAGAGCTGCCTCACAGGAAACCTGTCTCTAGCCTGAAGCTCTGGGAGAGCTGCTTCACAGGAAACCTGTCTCTAGCCTGAAGCTCTGGGAGAGCTGCCTCACAGGAAACCTGTCTCTAGCCTGAAGCTCTGGGAGAGCTGCCTCACAGGAAACCTGTCTCTAGCCTGAAGCTCTGGGAGAGCTGCCTCACAGGAAACCTGTCTCTAGCCTGAAGCTCTGGGTGAGCTGCCTCACAGGAAACCTGTCTCTAGCCTGAAGCTCTGGGAGAGCTGCCTCACAGGAAACCTGTCTCTAGCCTGAAGCTCTGGGAGAGCTGCCTCACAGGAAACCTGTCTCTAGCCTGAAGCTCTGGGTGAGCTGCTTCACAGGAAACCTGTCTCTAGCCTGAAGCTCTGGGAGAGCTGCCTCACAGGAAACCTGTCTCTAGCCTGAAGCTCTGGGAGAGCTGCCTCACAGGAAACCTGTCTCTAGCCTGAAGCTCTGGGAGAGCTGCCTCACAGGAAACCTGTCTCTAGCCTGAAGCTCTGGGTGAGCTGCTTCACAGGAAACCTGTCTCTAGCCTGAAGCTCTGGGTGAGCTGCTTCACAGGAAACCTGTCTCTAGCCTGAAGCTCTGGGTGAGCTGCTTCACAGGAAACCTGTCTCTAGCCTGAAGCTCTGGGAGAGCTGCCTCACAGGAAACCTGTCTCTAGCCTGAAGCTCTGGGTGAGCTGCCTCACAGGAAACCTGTCTCTAGCCTGAAGCTCTGGGAGAGCTGCCTCACAGGAAACCTGTCTCTAGCCTGAAGCTCTGGGAGAGCTGCTTCACAGGAAACCTGTCTCTAGCCTGAAGCTCTGGGAGAGCTGCCTCACAGGAAACCTGTCTCTAGCCTGAAGCTCTGGGAGAGCTGCCTCACAGGAAACCTGTCTCTAGCCTGAAGCTCTGGGTGAGCTGCTTCACAGGAAACCTGTCTCTAGCCTGAAGCTCTGGGAGAGCTGCCTCACAGGAAACCTGTCTCTAGCCTGAAGCTCTGGGAGAGCTGCCTCACAGGAAACCTGTCTCTAGCCTGAAGCTCTGGGTGAGCTGCCTCACAGGAAACCTGTCTCTAGCCTGAAGCTCTGGGTGAGCTGCTTCACAGGAAACCTGTCTCTAGCCTGAAGCTCTGGGAGAGCTGCTTCACAGGAAACCTGTCTCTAGCCTGAAGCTCTGGGAGAGCTGCCTCACAGGAAACCTGTCTCTAGCCTGAAGCTCTGGGTGAGCTGCCTCACAGGAAACCTGTCTCTAGCCTGAAGCTCTGGGAGAGCTGCTTCACAGGAAACCTTCCTCTAGCTTGAAGCTCTGGGAGAGCTGCTTCACAGGAAACCTGTCTCTAGCCTGAAGCTCTGGGAGAGCTGCTTCACAGGAAACCTGTCTCTAGCCTGAAGCTCTGGGAGAGCTGCTTCACAGGAAACCTGTCGCTAGCCTGAAGCTCTGGGAGAGCTGCTTCACAGGAAACCTGTCTCTAGCCTGAAGCTCTGGGAGAGCTGCCTCACAGGAAACCTGTCTCTAGCCTGAAGCTCTGGGTGAGCTGCCTCACAGGAAACCTGTCTCTAGCCTGAAGCTCTGGGAGAGCTGCTTCACAGGAAACCTGTCTCTAGCCTGAAGCTCTGGGAGAGCTGCCTCACAGGAAACCTGTCTCTAGCCTGAAGCTCTGGGTGAGCTGCTTCACAGGAAACCTTTCTCTAGCCTGAAGCTCTGGGAGAGCTGCTTCACAGGAAACCTGTCTCTAGCCTGAAGCTCTGGGAGAGCTGCCTCACAGGAAACCTGTCTCTAGCCTGCAGCTCTGGGAGAGCTGCTTCACAGGAAACCTGTCTCTAGCCTGAAGCTCTGGGAGAGCTGCCTCACAGGAAACCTGTCTCTAGCCTGAAGCTCTGGGAGAGCTGCCTCACAGGAAACCTGTCTCTAGCCTAAAGCTCTGGGAGAGCTGCTTCACAGGAAACCTGTCTCTAGCCTAAAGCTCTGGGAGAGCTGCTTCACAGGAAACCTGTCTCTAGCCTAAAGCTCTGGGAGAGCTGCTTCACAGGAAACCTGTCTCTAGCCTGAAGCTCTGGGAGAGCTGCTTCACAGGAAACCTGTCGCTAGCCTGAAGCTCTGGGTGAGCTGCCTCACAGGAAACCTGTCTCTAGCCTAAAGCTCTGGGTGAGCTGCCTCACAGGAAACCTGTCTCTAGCCTGAAGCTCTGGGTGAGCTGCTTCACAGGAAACCTGTCTCTAGCCTGAAGCTCTGGGTGAGCTGCCTCACAGGAAACCTGTCTCTAGCCTGAAGCTCTGGGTGAGCTGCTTCACAAGAAACCTGTCTCTAGCCTAAAGCTCTGGGAGAGCTGCTTCACAGGAAACCTGTCTCTAGCCTAAAGCTCTGGGTGAGCTGCCTCACAGGAAACCTGTCTCTAGCCTGAAGCTCTGGGAGAGCTGCCTCACAGGAAACCTGTCTCTAGCCTGAAGCTCTGGGTGAGCTGCTTCACAAGAAACCTGTCTCTAGCCTGAAGCTCTGGGAGAGCTGCTTCACAGGAAACCTGTCTCTAGCCTGAAGCTCTGGGTGAGCTGCCTCACAGGAAACCTGTCTCTAGCCTGAAGCTCTGGGTGAGCTGCTTCACAGGAAACCTGTCTCTAGCCTAAAGCTCTGGGAGAGCTGCTTCACAGGAAACCTGTCTCTAGCCTGAAGCTCTGGGTGAGCTGCCTCACAGGAAACCTGTCTCTAGCCTGAAGCTCTGGGTGAGCTGCCTCACAGGAAACCTGTCTCTAGCCTGAAGCTCTGGGTGAGCTGCTTCACAGGAAACCTGTCTCTAGCCTGAAGCTCTGGGTGAGCTGCCTCACAGGAAACCTGTCTCTAGCCTGAAGCTCTGGGTGAGCTGCCTCACAGGAAACCTGTCTCTAGCCTGAAGCTCTGGGTGAGCTGCCTCACAGGAAACCTGTCTCTAGCCTGAAGCTCTGGGAGAGCTGCTTCACAGGAAACCTGTCTCTAGCCTGAAGCTCTGGGTGAGCTGCCTCACAGGAAACCTGTCTCTAGCCTGAAGCTCTGGGAGAGCTGCTTCACAGGAAACCTGTCTCTAGCCTGAAGCTCTGGGAGAGCTGCTTCACAGGAAACCTGTCTCTAGCCTGAAGCTCTGGGAGAGCTGCTTCACAGGAAACCTGTCTCTAGCCTGAAGCTCTGGGTGAGCTGCCTCACAGGAAACCTGTCTCTAGCCTGAAGCTCTGGGTGAGCTGCCTCACAGGAAACCTGTCGCTAGCCTGAAGCTCTGGGTGAGCTGCCTCACAGGAAACCTGTCTCTAGCCTAAAGCTCTGGGAGAGCTGCTTCACAGGAAACCTGTCTCTAGCCTGAAGCTCTGGGAGAGCTGCTTCACAGGAAACCTGTCTCTAGCTTGAAGCTCTGGGAGAGCTGCTTCACAGGAAACCTGTCTCTAGCCTGAAGCTCTGGGTGAGCTGCTTCACAGGAAACCTGTCTCTAGCCTGAAGCTCTGGGAGAGCTGCTTCACAGGAAACCTGTCTCTAGCCTGAAGCTCTGGGAGAGCTGCCTCACAGGAAACCTGTCTCTAGCCTGAAGCTCTGGGTGAGCTGCCTCACAGGAAACCTGTCTCTAGCCTAAAGCTCTGGGTGAGCTGCCTCACAGGAAACCTGTCTCTAGCCTAAAGCTCAGGGTGAGCTGCTTCACAGGAAACCTGTCTCTAGCCTGAAGCTCTGGGAGAGCTGCCTCACAGGAAACCTGTCTCTAGCCTGAAGCTCTGGGTGAGCTGCCTCACAGGAAACCTGTCTCTAGCCTAAAGCTCTGGGAGAGCTGCTTCACAGGAAACCTGTCTCTAGCCTGAAGCTCTGGGAGAGCTGCTTCACAGGAAACCTGTCTCTAGCCTGAAGCTCTGGGAGAGCTGCTTCACAGGAAACCTGTCTCTAGCCTGAAGCTCTGGGAGAGCTGCTTCACAGGAAACCTGTCTCTAGCCTGAAGCTCTGGGAGAGCTGCTTCACAAGAAACCTGTCTCTAGCCTGAAGCTCTGGGTGAGCTGCCTCACAGGAAACCTGTCTCTAGCCTGAAGCTCTGGGTGAGCTGCCTCACAGGAAACCTGTCTCTAGCCTGAAGCTCTGGGTGAGCTGCTTCACAGGAAACCTGTCTCTAGCCTGAAGCTCTGGGAGAGCTGCCTCACAGGAAACCTGTCTCTAGCCTGAAGCTCTGGGTGAGCTGCTTCACAGGAAACCTGTCTCTAGCCTGAAGCTCTGGGTGAGCTGCTTCACAGGAAACCTGTCTCTAGCCTGAAGCTCTGGGAGAGCTGCTTCACAGGAAACCTGTCTCTAGCCTGAAGCTCTGGGAGAGCTGCCTCACAGGAAACCTGTCTCTAGCCTGAAGCTCTGGGTGAGCTGCCTCACAGGAAACCTGTCTCTAGCCTAAAGCTCTGGGTGAGCTGCCTCACAGGAAACCTGTCTCTAGCCTGAAGCTCTGGGTGAGCTGCCTCACAGGAAACCTGTCGCTAGCCTGAAGCTCTGGGTGAGCTGCTTCACAGGAAACCTGTCTCTAGCTTGAAGCTCTGGGAGAGCTGCTTCACAGGAAACCTGTCTCACAACCTGAACAGCTCATGGGACGAGCTCAATCTCTCAACAAGAAACCATGTCCTCCATCGCTAGCCTGAAGCTCTGGGAGAGCTGCTTCACAGGAAACCTGTCTCTAGCCTGAAGCTCTGGGAGAGCTGCTTCACAGAGCGAAACCTGTCTCTAGCCTGAAGCTCTGGGTGAGCTGCTTCACAGGAAACCTGTCTCTAGCCTGAAGCTCTGGGAGAGCTGCTTCACAGGAAACCTGTCTCTAGCCTGAAGCTCTGGGAGAGCTGCCTCACAGGAAACCTGTCTCTAGCCTGAAGCTCTGGGTGAGCTGCTCACAGGAAACCTGTCTCTAGCCTGAAGCTCTGGGTGAGCTGCCTCACAGGAAACCTGTCTCTAGCCTAAAGCTCTGGGTGAGCTGCCTCACAGGAAACCTGTCTCTAGCCTGAAGCTCTGGGAGAGCTGCCTCACAGGAAACCTGTCTCTAGCCTAAAGCTCTGGGTGAGCTGCCTCACAGGAAACCTGTCTCCAGCCTGAAGCTCTGGGAGAGCTGCTTCACAGGAAACCTGTCTCTAGCCTGAAGCTCTGGGTGAGCTGCCTCACAGGAAACCTGTCTCTAGCCTGAAGCTCTGGGTGAGCTGCCTCACAGGAAACCTGTCTCTAGCCTAAAGCTCTGGGTGAGCTGCTTCCCACAACGAAACCTGTCTCTAGCCTGAAGCTCTGGGTGAGCTGCTTCACAGGAAACCTGTCTCTAGCCTGAAGCTCTGGGTGAGCTGCCTCACAGGAAACCTGTCTCTAGCCTGAAGCTCTGGGTGAGCTGCTTCACAGGAAACCTGTCTCTAGCCTGAAGCTCTGGGTGAGCTGCTTCACAGGAAACCTGTCTCTAGCCTAAAGCTCTGGGTGAGCTGCCTCACAGGAAACCTGTCTCTAGCCTAAAGCTCAGGGTGAGCTGCTTCACAGGAAACCTGTCTCTAGCCTGAAGCTCTGGGAGAGCTGCTTCACAGGAAACCTGTCTCTAGCCTGAAGCTCTGGGAGAGCTGCTTCACAGGAAACCTGTCTCTAGCCTGAAGCTCTGGGTGAAGCTGCTTCACAGGAAACCTGTCTCTAGCCTGAAGCTCGGGTGGCTCAGCCCTCACAGGAAACCTGTCTCTAGCCTGAAGCTCTGGGAGAGCTGCCTCACAGGAAACCTGTCTCTAGCCTGAAGCTCTGGGAGAGCTGCTTCACAGGAAACCTGTCTCTAGCCTGAAGCTCTGGGAGAGCTGCTTCACAAGAAACCTGTCTCTAGCTTGAAGCTCTGGGAGAGCTGCTTCACAGGAAACCTGTCTCTAGCCTGAAGCTCTGGGTGAGCTGCCTCACAGGAAACCTGTCTCTAGCCTGAAGCTCTGGGTGAGCTGCCTCACAGGAAACCTGTCTCTAGCCTGAAGCTCTGGGTGAGCTGCTTCACAGGAAACCTGTCTCTAGCCTGAAGCTCTGGGAGAGCTGCCTCACAGGAAACCTGTCTCTAGCCTGAAGCTCTGGGTGAGCTGCTTCACAAGAAACCTGTCTCTAGCCTGAAGCTCTGGGTGAGCTGCTTCACAGGAAACCTGTCTCTAGCCTGAAGCTCTGGGAGAGCTGCTTCACAGGAAACCTGTCTCTAGCCTGAAGCTCTGGGAGAGCTGCCTCACAGGAAACCTGTCTCTAGCCTGAAGCTCTGGGTGAGCTGCCTCACAGGAAACCTGTCTCTAGCCTAAAGCTCTGGGTGAGCTGCCTCACAGGAAACCTGTCTCTAGCCTGAAGCTCTGGGTGAGCTGCCTCACAGGAAACCTGTCGCTAGCCTGAAGCTCTGGGTGAGCTGCTTCACAGGAAACCTGTCTCTAGCCTGAAGCTCTGGGTGAGCTGCCTCACAGGAAACCTGTCTCTAGCCTAAAGCTCTGGGTGAGCTGCCTCACAGGAAACCTGTCTCTAGCTTGAAGCTCTGGGTGAGCTGCTTCACAGGAAACCTGTCTCTAGCTTGAAGCTCTGGGTGAGGTGCCTCACAGGAAACCTGTCTCTAGCCTAAAGCTCTGGGTGAGGTGCCTCACAGGAAACCTGTCTCTAGCCTAAAGCTCTGGGTGAGCTGCCTCACAGGAAACCTGTCTCTAGCCTAAAGCTCTGGGAGAGCTGCTTCACAGGAAACCTGTCTCTAGCCTGAAGCTCTGGGTGAGCTGCCTCACAGGAAACCTGTCTCTAGCTTGAAGCTCTGGGTGAGCTGCTTCACAGGAAACCTGTCTCTAGCCTGAAGCTCTGGGAGAGCTGCCTCACAGGAAACCTGTCTCTAGCCTGAAGCTCTGGGTGAGCTGCTTCACAGGAAACCTGTCTCTAGCCTGAAGCTCTGGGTGAGCTGCCTCACAGGAAACCTGTCTCTAGCCTGAAGCTCTGGGTGAGCTGCCTCACAGGAAACCTGTCGCTAGCCTGAAGCTCTGGGTGAGCTGCTTCACAGGAAACCTGTCGCTAGCCTGAAGCTCTGGGTGAGCTGCTTCACAGGAAACCTGTCTCTAGCCTGAAGCTCTGGGTGAGCTGCCTCACAGGAAACCTGTCTCTAGCCTGAAGCTCTGGGTGAGCTGCCTCACAGGAAACCTGTCGCTAGCCTGAAGCTCTGGGTGAGCTGCTTCACAGGAAACCTGTCTCTAGCCTGAAGCTCTGGGTGAGCTGCCTCACAGGAAACCTGTCTCTAGCCTGAAGCTCTGGGTGAGCTGCCTCACAGGAAACCCCTCTCCAGCCTGAAGCTCTGGGTGAGCTGCTTCACAGGAAACCTGTCTCTAGCCTGAAGCTCTGGGTGAGCTGCTTCACAGGAAACCTGTCGCTAGCCTGAAGCTCTGGGTGAGCTGCTTCACAGGAAACCTGTCTCTAGCCTGAAGCTCTGGGAGAGCTGCTTCACAGGAAACCTGTCTCTAGCCTGAAGCTCTGGGAGAGCTGCTTCACAGGAAACCTGTCTCTAGCCTGAAGCTCTGGGTGAGCTGCCTCACAGGAAACCTGTCTCTAGCCTGAAGCTCTGGGTGAGCTGCCTCACAGGAAACCCCTCTCCAGCCTGAAGCTCTGGGTGAGCTGCCTCACAGGAAACCCCTCTCTAGCCTGAAGCTCTGGGTGAGCTGCCTCACAGGAAACCTGTCTCTAGCCTGAAGCTCTGGGTGAGCTGCCTCACAGGAAACCTGTCGCTAGCCTGAAGCTCTGGGTGAGCTGCTTCACAGGAAACCTGTCGCTAGCCTGAAGCTCTGGGTGAGCTGCTTCACAGGAAACCTGTCTCTAGCCTGAAGCTCTGGGTGAGCTGCCTCACAGGAAACCTGTCTCTAGCCTGAAGCTCTGGGTGAGCTGCCTCACAGGAAACCTGTCTCTAGCCTGAAGCTCTGGGTGAGCTGCCTCACAGGAAACCTGTCTCTAGCCTGAAGCTCTGGGTGAGCTGCCTCACAGGAAACCTGTCGCTAGCCTGAAGCTCTGGGTGAGCTGCTTCACAGGAAACCTGTCTCTAGCCTGAAGCTCTGGGTGAGCTGCCTCACAGGAAACCTGTCTCCAGCCTGAAGCTCTGGGTGAGCTGCTTCACAGGAAACCTGTCTCTAGCCTGAAGCTCTGGGTGAGCTGCTTCACAGGAAACCTGTCGCTAGCCTGAAGCTCTGGGTGAGCTGCTTCACAGGAAACCTGTCTCTAGCCTGAAGCTCTGGGAGAGCTGCTTCACAGGAAACCTGTCTCTAGCCTGAAGCTCTGGGAGAGCTGCTTCACAGGAAACCTGTCTCTAGCCTGAAGCTCTGGGTGAGCTGCCTCACAGGAAACCTGTCTCTAGCCTGAAGCTCTGGGTGAGCTGCCTCACAGGAAACCCCTCTCCAGCCTGAAGCTCTGGGTGAGCTGCCTCACAGGAAACCCCTCTCTAGCCTGAAGCTCTGGGTGAGCTGCCTCACAGGAAACCTGTCTCTAGCCTAAAGCTCTGGGTGAGCTGCCTCACAGGAAACCTGTCTCTAGCCTGAAGCTCTGGGAGAGCTGCCTCACAGGAAACCTGTCTCTAGCCTGAAGCTCTGGGTGAGCTGCCTCACAGGAAACCTGTCTCTAGCCTGAAGCTCTGGGTGAGCTGCCTCACAGGAAACCTGTCTCTAGCCTGAAGCTCTGGGAGAGCTGCTTCACAGGAAACCTGTCTCTAGCCTGAAGCTCTGGGAGAGCTGCTTCACAGGAAACCTGTCTCTAGCCTGAAGCTCTGGGTGAGCTGCCTCACAGGAAACCCCTCTCCAGCCTGAAGCTCTGGGTGAGCTGCTTCACAGGAAACCCCTCTCCAGCCTGAAGCTCTGGGTGAGCTGCCTCACAGGAAACCTGTCTCTAGCCTGAAGCTCTGGGTGAGCTGCTTCACAGGAAACCTGTCTCTAGCCTGAAGCTCTGGGTGAGCTGCTTCACAGGAAACCTGTCTCCAGCCTGAAGCTCTGGGTGAGCTGCCTCACAGGAAACCTGTCTCTAGCCTGAAGCTCTGGGTGAGCTGCCTCACAGGAAACCTGTCTCTAGCCTGAAGCTCTGGGTGAGCTGCCTCACAGGAAACCTGTCTCTAGCCTGAAGCTCTGGGTGAGCTGCTTCACAGGAAACCTGTCTCTAGCCTGAAGCTCTGGGTGAGCTGCCTCACAGGAAACCCCTCTCCAGCCTGAAGCTCTGGGTGAGCTGCTTCACAGGAAACCTGTCTCTAGCCTGAAGCTCTGGGTGAGCTGCTTCACAGGAAACCTTTCTCTAGCCTGAAGCTCTGGGTGAGCTGCCTCACAGGAAACCCCTCTCCAGCCTGAAGCTCTGGGTGAGCTGCTTCACAGGAAACCTTTCTCTAGCCTGAAGCTCTGGGTGAGCTGCCTCACAGGAAACCCCTCTCCAGCCTGAAGCTCTGGGTGAGCTGCTTCACAGGAAACCTGTCTCTAGCCTGAAGCTCTGGGTGAGCTGCTTCACAGGAAACCTGTCTCTAGCCTGAAGCTCTGGGTGAGCTGCCTCACAGGAAACCCCTCTCCAGCCTGAAGCTCTGGGTGAGCTGCTTCACAGGAAACCCCTCTCCAGCCTGAAGCTCTGGGTGAGCTTCCTCACAGGAAACCTGTCTCTAGCCTGAAGCTCTGGTTGAGCTGCTTCACAGGAAACCTGTCTCTAGCCTGAAGCTCTGGGTGAGCTGCTTCACAGGAAACCTGTCTCCAGCCTGAAGCTCTGGGTGAGCTGCCTCACAGGAAACCTGTCTCTAGCCTGAAGCTCTGGGTGAGCTGCCTCACAGGAAACCTGTCTCTAGCCTGAAGCTCTGGGTGAGCTGCTTCACAGGAAACCTGTCTCTAGCCTGAAGCTCTGGGTGAGCTGCCTCACAGGAAACCCCTCTCCAGCCTGAAGCTCTGGGTGAGCTGCTTCACAGGAAACCTGTCTCCAGCCTGAAGCTCTGGGTGAGCTTAACCTGCCAATCAGCCCTGGTGAGCCAACCTGAAGGTTCCTATGTGGATATCCCCTGCTGCTCTCTGTGAAGAGCTGGAAACTCAGATCAAGGTCTGCCATGCTAAGTCTGAAGCTAGACGCTTTAGCTCCTCGTGTACTCTGCTAACCAACAGTCTCTGGTTCCAGTCAAGACTTCAGTGAACCAGTCCGGACCAGTTCCAGATCCAGTTCAAGATCTTGTGTTTTGTTTCATCACCTTAAATAAACTCTGTTAAACTTTTACCCAGCCTCCATTGTGTTCTGCATATGGGCTTGCATCCTTAACCCATCATGACAATCTGGGTACTCTGTGCATTAGAGTGTGAGACTCTGAGTTGTTCTCGAGATAGTAAGGTTTGCAGCTCATGCAGCAGGGATAGCGGATACGGCATCTGGGTATCCGGTGCGTGCGAGGGCCTGGAGTTGGAGACTCCAAAGTGTACACGTAACGATAGGTGTTTTTTGTCTATGTTGGTTAAAATAAAAAATATATTAGGCCTTAGAATAGGTGTGTGAAAGTGTGTGAGGAAACAATCGAACTTTTCAGGTTCCGTTGTTTCATACTAAAACAGCAGGAATTAATACAGTATAACTCTTGTGGATGCAGAGGCAAGAATTTCTCACCTGAAAAGGTAGAAGCAGAAATTACCACAACAGTGTTTGGGTGCTGTCCTGCTGAATAAACATCCAGTGCGTAGAATACCCTAAGTGTTTGTACTGGACTAAATTCTTTAAAATGGGAAAAGGTCAAAATAAATTAGAGATAATTTAGAATCTACGATTAGACGTTTGTAGAAGTGCAGGATTCAACAAAAAAATAATCACTTGAATATATAGTTTGGAAAAAATATGGGTTTGAGGGACGCCTCTATTCCAAGATAAAATAATAAGAACTAAATGATAAAATAATAGAACTAAAGTGAGTCAGGGAGGTAAAAGAATTAAAAAGGATGGGTTCAGGGAAGAGTATAGAGAAGATCATAAAGGGGATGTAAAGTTTGTGTCAGATTGATCCAAGTAATTTAAAATACTTGTAGAAGTGGAAGTAAAAGCATGAAATAGATGGTGTGTGGAAGTAGATCAACGGAGAAATGTTATGTGCCGGCTAGAAACAAGCACTAGTGAAAAAAATATTAAATAAATACATAGATAAATAAATATATAAATAAATAAATGAGCTCCAAATGGCGAGTTATTGATATAATACATGCGCAAAGTAAATATGTTATTATTAAAAACTAAATAAATAGATCTAATGTTGTGTTTGTTCGTCTTTTAATGTTATATGTTTCCGTCTTTAAAGTTATGTTTGTGGGTTTTTTAAGCTGTTTGTGCGTCCAAAAAATAATGAAAGACAGTTTAGAGCTTGAATTTGCATAGCTGGAGAGTATGTCTGCTGGCTCAATGACTGCAGCGTTGATCTAGCACACAGCCTTCCTAATGCGTCTGCAGGGTCTCCAAAACTATTAGGTTCTGAACCAAAAAAAAAAAAAAAATTAATAACCCACCAGAAAATTATTTTAGTCATGCAAGCTACCTACAGGGAATAAAAAAAATTGGAGGGATTGAATAAGTGGATTGTGCAAGCTAAAACATAGAAAAAGCTATGAAGTGTAGTTTGGACCATAATTGGTCTCAAGGGAGGGGCTGGTGGTCACAGGGGAAAAACAAGGGGTCACGTAGAAAACACAATAGGTGCTACAACTGTAATAAGGAGGGACACTTTTCTCGAGAATGTCCAGACCCCCGCAGAGTGACCCTCCCCGCCACCAATGTTATGACCAGCACTGACGCCAGGAGTCATGTGCACCAGCAAAAATGCAGTTAATTATGGACCCAGTGGAGGTCCTGGACCTAAAGCAAATTTTCCTTTCTTTTTTAAACACATCAGAAAAACCATACTGGCATTTAAACATTCAAGGAGTAAAAGTAAAATTCCTGTGTGACACCGGGGCCAATATATCTATTCTGAGGGATACAATACCTCAAGTTAAACCAGGACTAAAATGGATCACAGTAGTCTCTGCTGATGGAAGAATGGAAGCTCAGCGCATTTCTGAAAAACAATTGGTCATTGATGAAGAGGGATTTACGGTGGAAGCTGATTTTGTGTTAAGTCCAGACTGTCCAGTTAATCTATTAGGCAGAGATTTGTTAAGGAAATTGCAATTAGTGCTAGAGCCTACAGACAGAGGGGTAGTAGTAAAAAGATGTACATGCTGCAGGGGGAAGTTACTCTAGAGATGCAGCTGACACACATGATACATTCAGGGTCATTCCCAAAAACATGAATAGTTCTAGCAATTAATGGACAGGCAGTTAGACTTATGTGCGATTCAGGAGCCTTTTTACATTTTCATTAAAGATAATGTAGGACTAAAACCATCTAAAATGCTAACTTTTGTAAAATCAGCAAATGGTCAAATGGAATACCTTTAAAAATAGAAAACCTTCAAACAAGAAAAAGATTGCAAGGTTCTATGTTTCTGTAGTAATATTACCAACTCACCCCATTAATCTGTTAGGATGGGAATTTATGGGAAAATTAAGCAGTTTTTCTCAAACAGGGGGGCATGAAGGCTGAATGTGGGGAACATGTAAATAGCGTTTCAACAAAATCTTCTTGTGTTTATATGCACTACTCTAGAAGCACATTGTCAGATCCACAGGATGAAACTCTGTTAGTTGAACAGTAGAACACTTTGAATTTGTGCTTAACCCCAGATGAAAAGTTTGCAAAACAGTTTTTGAAACAAGACATTACTATAATGGCTACACAAATTATGTACACAGATGGGGGTTCTTAGCAGCAGTTACTGTTATGCTTTCTACACAGATGTAAGGAATGTACCGCTTATCATGGGTAAATCATTTGTCATTGGTTAAGACCAGTGAAGCACAGTGGAGAGACACAGGCCTGCGTTTAGAAGCTGCAGAAGGCTTATCTAATTTCTATCTATGTCCGCACCACACAAACCAGCCCTAACACAGAACTATGGAAACTGCCTTATAAAATTCTGTTCAATGTAAAACCCCAGGTTCAAGATTTAGCATGTGTTATAATAACTCAGCATTCTTTGCTATCACAATTTGATGAAAATGATTTCAAAGATATTCCAAATGCATTGTGGTCTACAAGAAGATTTATGCAAGACTGCTGACAACTATAGATTTAGTTGAAATAGTTCCTAATACAGGTCAAGGATAGAACATTATCTGCTAAAATGTGAAGCAAAGGAAAGTATAAAACTAGTTATAAAATTTTTAGCGGGTGCAGAAATAAGTTTGTTGTTTGGGCCATGTTATTTCAGAAGAAGGTAAAAAGCTACAAGAATGTCTTTTTAGAATTGTGCAATTACTATAGAGCTTAGATTCCACATTATAAAAAAACTCAGCTTTTCTTAAGTTTTTTTTTATTTTATTTTTTTTATGACACACTAATAGCTATGTCAGAGAAGCAGACAGCAATTTACAAAGCTGAATGTAGAACTTTTCTCAGCAACTGTCTTAGCTTTGTAAACTTATCAAAAACCGTGCATCCAAACAGTTGGTGGTTAAGCAAGTTATATGACCTCTGTGTTGTTACATT
Organism: Cyprinodon tularosa; assembly: GCF_016077235.1. NCBI lineage: Eukaryota > Metazoa > Chordata > Actinopteri > Cyprinodontiformes > Cyprinodontidae > Cyprinodon > Cyprinodon tularosa. Next base: position 47,683 of record NW_024038496.1, read on the forward strand.
CTCATGGTGATACCCTCATATCTGTAGTGTCTTACTTTTAAGGATTAAAGGGGACGCATGTAAACAACAGTTCCCCCATATTCTTATTTTTTGTCTTTATTATATTGTGTAGTTGGATGTGTGTATATAAAGAGAAAACTGTAACTTGAGCGTGTAACAACATTAATTTCCCTCTGGGATTACTAAACTATTTCTGATTCTGATTCTGATTAAAACCAGCAGCTATTTTGATCCATGAAATTATCATGTCTCAAACAGGGGGGAGTTATGATGAATATAGTATAGTAACACACAGGGGTTTTAACTACACTGT
>NW_024038497.1:0-37728 GCF_016077235.1 Cyprinodon tularosa
CTCGGGTTTATAATTGTTGGTTTTTAACCGGCTTTGGTTTATAAATGGCTCTGGTTTATAAAGGGCTCTGGTGTATAATGGGCTCTGGTTTACAAAGGGCTCTGGTTTATAACAGCCTCTGGTTTGTGCTGGGCTTTGGTTTATAAAGGGCTCTGGTTTATAACAGGCTCTGGTTTATAACCGGCTTTGGTTTATAAAGGGCTCTGGTTTATAAAGGGCTCTGGTTTATAACTGGCTCTGGTTTATAACAGGCTCTGGTATAAAAAGGGCTTTGGTTTCTAAAGGGCTTTGGTTTGTAAAGGGCTCTGGTTTATAACCGGCTTTGGTTTATAAATGGCTTTGGTTTATAAAGGGCTCTGGTTTATAAAGGGCTCTGGTTTATAACGGGCTCTGCTTTATAAAGGGCTCTGGTTTATAACGGGCTCTGGTTTATAACGGGCTCTGGTTCATAACGGGCTTTGGTTTAAAAAGAGCTCTGGTTTATAACCGGCTTTGGTTTATATAGGGCTCTGGTTTATGAAGGGCTCTGGTTTATAACTGGCTCTGGTTTATAACCGGCTCTGGTATAAAAAGGGCTTTGGTTTCTAAAGGGCTTTGGTTTGTAAAGGGCTCTGGTTTATAACGGGCTCTGGTTTATAACCGGCTTTGGTTTATAAATGGCTCTGGTTTATAAAGGGCTCTGGTTTATACAGTGGGCACTGGTTGGAAATGGACGGTTTCCTGCATGATTCCTGTGTGATTCCCACGTGAATCACAATGTATTTCCTGAGGCCAGTTTTTTTATTTCAAAAAGAACTGCAATGTACCCGGACAACCACCAGGTGGCACTTGGGAACTTTTTTTTTTCTCCTTAATCCAGGCTGTTATTTAGATGCTGTCTTTAAAGCAGGTTTATTGGGGATCTTGGTGTGATATTGTGCTATTTTATGATGTTTTTGATTAAAATAAAGTTAATGAATTAATTTAACATAGTGACTGCATTATCTTATTTCATGAAAATTGTTGCATACTGTATGGGAGCAGTTATAGATACACCCTGCGATCTTATCTGAGAACTGTTTATTTCTATTTATCTCTATTATTTAATGAAAAATGATTATAATTAATCTTTTGGCAAAACAAATAACTGAATCAATAAAGGTCCGTGGATCATCCGTCCATTCGGGAGGGAGGGGGTTCATGCAACGTCATTCCATCACCGGTATCTCGGTATCCAATCAGCTCACTGGCTTGCCCGTTGATCAAAGCCATCTCTGACAACAACATTGAAACACCACTATTTATCAAGACGGTCTGGCTGCAGCACCTCAGCTGTCAGACCAGTTCCGCTGCAGGCGCCTGTCACAGGCCACCTCCACCGTAGGGCCGGAAATAAACAAATTTAGCCACGCCCACCTCCCCCCAACCGACGTCACCTTCAGGACGAAGAAGAAGGTTGTTCAACACGCGAGACTCCACAACAATGGTAAGTTAATTTCTTACTTTTACTGCGAAGCAAAAGATGTCTGGCTTTCATATGCTTGTCAGCAATGTATCGCTGTAGCGTTATATGTAAAGCACGTGCGGTTACTGAATGTTACAGTCAGTGATGGGCAGTAGCTCCGCTACATGTAGCAAAGCTATTAGTTTAACTACATGTTCCAGTAGCATGACCATAGCGTCGCTGCTTTATTTATCAAGTAACTTTCCAGTAGTGACGTTATTGTTTTTATCAAGTAGCGACGTAGCGTCCACAAACGCTACAAAATCCAGGGCAAAACTAAGTAATGAAACCAGGTTTTCTATTTTGAAACAACAATCGGAGTTATTTGCTGGACATTCACGCATGAGCCTCTATTCTGCCTCTCCTGTCTGTATCTACGAAACATGCGCGTGCGTACTAGAGGTGGGCGGATCGATCCCAGGATCGATACTATCGATACCAACGCTGGTATTTATATTGAACAATATTCGTTTAACAAGATCGATACTTTTTATCCTCTCTCGCGCGCGCTGACTGCTGCGGAGTCACCAGTTTCCCCATATGTGTAACAGCACTTTGCTCCCCCTCCCCTCTCCTACAGTCACATGGCTCAGCGGCGCCAGCCAATCAGCGCGCAGGCTTAGCTTGGCCTGCCCACTCAGCACTACGTCACACAGACAACCGCGCTGCCGGTTGCTGGGTGAGTGCTCACTCAGACTTGGATGGAGAGAGAGACCAAAGACCCGCCTCCAGCCTCAGACAGACATCTTTGACCCAAGCGTTTCAGTCCTCCAGAGAATATCCAGGTAGATAACAGTGGTCATCGTCTGCAGCACTTCATTATACATCATATATTACTCAGAAAGTGTAGTTAAGACCTTGAAAAAACCCAGTACATTTATCCCATTAAAAATTGTTAGCTAAAATAAGCTAACATTAGATAATCTCTTATTTATTCCACGATTGAGAACTTTATAGAAAAAAAGCAACAGGCAAGTGCAGCTTAAATGTAAAAAGTATCGGTATCGATATCGGCGATACTGACCCAGTATTTACTTGGTATCGGATCGATTAAAAAATCCCGGTATCGCCCACCTCTAGTGCGTACTGCAGTGGAACTCAATGAACGACACCCGCAGCCACGCGCAGACACACAGAGCCACACACACAGGATGGAGACAGGAGCAGAGCGCCTTATCTTCAGAGATTTTGAAACTTGTTGAATCCTCTGATAAAAGTACGTGTTCAGATGTTTTAAGGCTTATTTGCACAGATAAGATTTTTTAGGTATGGAGGAACAGCTCTCCCATGTATAAAAATAAATACATAAATAAATAAATGTTCAATAAATAAAGTAACATTCAATTAATTACCCCCCAAAATACAATGAATAAATATGTAGGTAGAAATTAAATTATACAGTGAGACATAAATGTATATATATCTCTTAATTAGCTTCTTTATTTTTTGACCTTTTTTGTAAACAGTTTCATTTCTTACTTGAATCGACTGTTTAATTGAGGTCTGAAGACGTTTTCTTTAAGGGAGACCCTAAAGAAATAAGATGCCTTTTGTAGGGTTTTGTTTTCCCTAGAGATGTCCATTGAATGTAAACTCATAGCCATGTCTCCATGTGTAGAACACTACACAGTACCTTTCATTTGGCTCTAATAACATCAGATTGTTTATTTTTTTTGTCTACTAGTAAATACTTTTGTTTTTTTATTATGCTGATCATAAAACAATTTTTACACTGTGTTATGTCATTGGCTGATCTTTAATAAATATTTTAACAAAGAAGGTGAAAAAATAAAGAAGCTAATTAAGAGATATATATATACATTTTAGGGCTGCAACTAAAGATTATTTTAAAAATTGATGAATCTGCCGATTATTTTTTCGTTCAATCGATGAATCGGACAAAAAATATTATTTATACTAACCTCTTTATTCCAAAATAAACATTTTAGACAGAACAAACAAGCACACAAGTACAGGTTGCTCATTAACTGTACTGGTGCAATATGAAAAATAAATGTTTGTGTTAAAACTACAAAAACTTACATGAGAAATGTAGCTGTACATCCACAAAATATAGGGTACTTTGTTTCATAAAGCGCAAAAAAAGACATTTTTGTTTTTAAAAGCCCCTAAGGGGCTCAAACAATAGGTCCCCCCATTTCAACAAATTAGGTTTTTTTTAGACTAGAAGAGTTCTGCCTTTTAAGACAGATAGTTCTGTATCTCTGCAAATAAGCCTTAAAACAGATATATGTAAACATCCTGTCTGGTAAATTAGGCCATGAAAATACAATATCTAAGTTTGGCTACTGCTCTCTAATGAGAATATCTTAGTGGAGAGAGGGTTTTTTTAGAAAGTGAGGAAATGTCCTGATTTCACTGCGCACGACGCTCCATGTGAGTAATCCCTGAGCCGCGTCAGTGCGGGCAGCCCTGTTCTTAATCAGAGGCTCTGTTCAAAAACCTGGGCTGCATCCTCCAGGGACGCGGTCTACATAGACTGGATCCTTCGAAGTCCTTGAAAATAAGGAGACCAGAAGAGTTTTGGCTGTAAATTCGAACAGGTCCACCCTTCGGCGGGTTTTACCGCCGCATGCTCTGTTGCTTAGCAACCGTGAAAGTTGACACACAAAGCAGGAAAAGAATGAATATTGAGGGTTTCAAAACTGTTTGTTTATTTATTTATTTTTTTTAAGTTAAAGTGAACAAAGACTGCACTCACAAGAATCCAGAGTGGAATAAAGGTTCCAACCACCGGGAGCAGGAACAAATAAAATCAAATGTAATGATAGAAACCTTAGTCAGTTGAATAACCTGCTGCTGTCATTCTGCACATCTCTGATGTTGCTGCCATTTTCAAATATCCATTACTGTAAAAATGTCCATAGCTGCATATTGGTTATTAATTCTCCAGTTTTATATTGTTAAAACACTTTACAGGATTGTATTGTTTATATTTTAACTCTTCCCTATTATGTTATTCTTATACATTTTTCTAAGGTCCTCATTTGTGTGACCATTTTCAATAATCTTTTTGCTGCTGTAAATTTGCCCATTGTGGGACAATAAAGGGATTTTCTATTCTATAAAAGGGGTAGAAAGATATAAGTAAATCTAAACAATGTATGTACAAAATATATCTGCAAAATCTCTAATATTCAACAACAAAAAATAATTAGTTAAGCATATTGTGCAAAACAGCAAAAAAAAAAAAAAAAATTAAGCTCCTATCAGATTTATAGTCCCCACACTGCAGATCTATTAGAATCTGTCCTTAAATTCCAGCCAAACCCATTTACACAGTAACAGACTAAAACCTTTAGATAAATCAAACATTACCGCCACATATCTGACTCAGTAACCATTAAAACAACTATTTTCATTCATTTCAGACGGAACTATTCACAGAGTTGTATTATTATATTAAATTGAACTTCCAATTTTCACCACTGTTCTGCTCCAAGTAACATTTCCTCTGATCACGGAGCAAATCCCGATGATAAGACATTTGTTCTTTCAATCAACCCCCCCCCACACACACACACACACACACCCCACCCCCACACCCCACCCCCGCTCCAAGGTGTCCTGGTTTTCCCAAATGAAAATATGGTCACCCTACTAAACTATAATATGTTAAAGGGTAATAATATATTTCCTGAGAATAAATGCCTTAAAATCGTGACCGGAAATGACATCACTGATTCCATTTATTCAATGGATTGCTTTTATTAATTGAAAATCTTACAAAGTAGACATAAAATGACAGGGGTGCTTGTACATGCATTTAAATTCAACACAACATCTTAACAGATGAAGTCAGATATGGAGAGATATTTGTGCCATCAGCAATTTAAATTTGCTGTTTTAAAAGAAAGATAAGGAGGATGTTTCAGGTTCCAGTATGGTTCACCAATATATAGATAAAAAATTTTATGGATATGTTAAATTTTTTATGGATGCTTCAAAATATTCCAATATTAGGAATGGTGTTTTGTTTTAGTTCCAGAATTTATTTTTAAATCGGGTAAAAGAATCAGTGATGGAATTCAGCCTACAAAGGAGAAATGTTTTGGATCATATTGGCCTTACAATGGATTGAAGACATCGTTCCATTAAGAAGTTTAGTTTGCTCTGATTCTAGATCAGCGTTATATTAATTTAAACACAATCATTCAGACAGCAGACCTGATCTGAAATTTAACAATTATTATTTAGAAGACCTTTTACAGATGGACTCTAAATAAGAGGGTTATTCTTTATTATATATATTAAAAAGAATAATTTGATAAACAGGATTTTTTTATTAATTTATTTATTTTGTAGTAGTAGTAGTATATTCTATTTTCTCAATCCCGGTCCACACTCCATTTCAGTTGGTGGCGGAAATTGTTGTTTGCAAGCCTCCATAAAACACAATAAAAAGAAGAACCACCCGCCACAAAAGCAAAGAGTAAGGCCAATATGATCCAAAACATTATCTATAACAGCAAATTTAAATCCATGTCAATAGCAGGTAAAAGAGATGGATGAGGCAATGATCTAATAACTGTTTTACTGAAGTTTATTTGAGATAATTCAAGATATTTTATAGTACTATCTTCTGTCCATCAAATGGTTAGGAGTGTTGACCAAATAACTGTAGGAGTTGTTTGATTTTCCTGATTGTGTTTTTATTTTTATTTTTCATTTAACCGGATGAAGTATTTGGAATGAATGTTTACGTATTAATGAACTGTAAAACATATGAACCTGAAAGGTGTCAGGCCTCGGCCTCTTCTGTTTACCTTCACAGGTGTCTGTCGTTGACTGGAGGGCGGGGCACGCACACCTGCAAGTGGTTCAGCAGCACCGGCCCTGCACTACTTGAGCAGCGCACAGACAGCGGGAGGACGCCAGAGTGTTACCATTGCGTTATGCCTGATCGGCCACAGCCTTTCGCCTAACCTACCTTTTCTCTGGCTCATACTCCTGCGTTTGTGTCTCCCAGGTTCTCTCTCGTGAATCATCACCTCCTCTCGTGGCGGATCCTTCCAGGTCCTCTCAGGAGTATCGAGGTTGGTCACCCAGTCTGTGGGTCCCTGGCCTCCCGTTTCTCCCTGGTTCCTCCCGCTGGTTCTGATTTCCGGAGGCTGCTCGGACAACTCCTCATTCCCCCGCTCTCTGGTCACGCCACGCCTGTCACATCACCATCAGGCAGCGCCGAGTTCTCACTGTTCCCTCCCGGTCCGATGTCCGCGCTCTGTGGTAAGCTCAGATCCGTTGGTTTCTTCCTCCAGATTCTCCGCGTTCTAACCTCTTCTCTATCCTCCTTAGACGAGACCGGTTTCCTGGCAGCGCTCCATTTCTTGTGGTTTTTGGTTGACATAATCTCTGTGATCTGTTTGTCTAATTGTTAATAAAGACCCTGAGACTGTGCCTGTTTTCCCGAGTGTGTTTCTGCATGTGGGCGCGGCACCTAAAGCCAAACATGACAGAAGAACACTCTGGCCAAACAGACCCAGCGAACGCACTCGGTAGGGCGTTAACCGCTCAACAGGACCAGATTCGGGGTCTAGAAGCCACCGTTTTAGGGCTGCAGAGTCAGTTACAGGGCTTTGCAGCTCAGATCAATCAGCTGACTAGCGTGCTAAGCGCGAGCCCCCAGGCAGCCGCTTCCGCGTCCCCGGGCCCCGCCCCCGCGTCAGCAGAGACGTCATTCTCCGCCCCCGAGCCCACCTCGCCCAGTCCGGAGAGGTTCTCAGGTGACAGCGTAGATTGTGGGGGATTCCTTTTCCAGTGCTCACTCGTTTTTAACCGTTCCCCACGTTTGTACGCCCAGGATCATGTGAAAATTTCTTTTATTTTACGGCTGTTAACGGGAAGAGCACTAAGATGAGTCCCGCTTCCCCGACTGCCAGAATTTTGGCTGCACATTTGAAGAGTTTTTGTCTGAATTTAAGATGGTTTTTGCAGCCGAATCTAATGAGGTGCAGGACTCACGGCGGCTCTTAGCTCTTCGGCAGCGGGGAAGACGCGTAGCCGATTTTGCCGTAGAGTTCCGGACCTTGGCGGCTGCGGCAGGTTGGGAGGAACGCGCTCTCAAGTCGGTGTTTTTCCAGGCTCTTGACGAGTCTCTTAAGGACGAATTAGCTCGGCTAGAGGAACCTTCCACCTTAAATGATTACATCACCCTAGCGGTTCGTTTAGATAACCGGCTTCGGACTCGGAGCCGAGGTCGTCCAGAGAGAGCCACCTTTAGTCTACTGCCTCAGCCTGATCGAAGCTCCCTCAGACCCGCTGCAGTTTTGCCTTCCCCCCCGGAACCCATGCAGCTGGGCCGGGTGCGGCCCACCCCAGAGGAAAGACAGCAGCGCATGAACTCTAGGTTATGCCTGTATTGCGCCTCGCCTGATCATTTTATTCGGGATTGCCCTGGGCGCCCAAAAGAACTGGTCCGTCGGTCGTAGCGGAGGAACCGGCGGACCAATCTCAGTTACTTTTGTCTTCACCTCCGCGGCTCTGTCTCCAGGCTGCAATCGTTTCTGTTCAGCAGACCTTTAAGTTGTCCGCCCTCGTTGATTCAGGGTGCGATTTTAATTTAATCGATCGGACCTTTGTCCTCCGCGCTCGTCTCGAGACGATCCCTTTGTGCACGCCCCTCCAGGTTTCCGCCCTGGACGGTGGGGTTCTTCCTAGAATAACCCATCGTACTGAGCCCCTTGAACTCGTGGTCTCTGGTAACCATAGAGAAAGAGTTACATTTTTAGTTTTTCCTATTAAGCATGCTCCGATCGTTCTTGGTTTCCCGTGGTTGCAGATGCATAACCCGCAGATAAACTGGGTCGACCGACGGGTTAATTCTTGGTCAACCAGATGTCATGCAGAATGTCTGCAATCTGCTGAACCGCCTAGTCCACCTCCTGAACTGTCCTGTGCTCAGGTTGACCCTGAGAACTTGAAACTGGTGCCTGAGCAGTATCATGACCTCAAGCCGGTTTTCAGTAAGACCCTGGCCTGCTCGCTTCCGCCACATCACCCGTACGATTGCGCCATCGACCTTCTACCAGGTGCCCCGCTGCCGACGAGCCGTCTCTATAATATTTCTCGGGCCGAACGTCAGGCGTTAGAGAAATATATCAAGGAGTCTCTCACAGCTGGACTTATCCGCCCGTCGTCTTCGCCTCTCGGTGCAGGGTTTTTCTTCGTTTCCAAGAAGGACGGCTCCCTCCGTCCGTGTATTGACTATCGCGGCCTAAACGCGATAACTGTTAAGAATAAATACCTTCTCCCGCTCCTCTCCTCCGCCCTCGAGCCGGTCCAGTCTGCCACCATCTTCACTAAGTTAGATTTACGTAGCGCTTACCACTTAGTGCGGATCCGCCGGGGGGATGAGTGGAAGACGGCCTTCAAGACACCCCTTGGTCACTTTGAATATCAGGTCATGCCCTTTGGCCTGTGCAACGCTCCTGCTGTCTTCCAGGCTCTGGTCAATGATGTTCTCCGTGACTTTCTAAACATCTTTGTCTTCGTGTACATAGATGACATCCTCATTTACTCCCGCACCCTCTCCGAACATATACATCACGTTCGCCTAGTCCTCCAACGGCTTCTGGAGAACAGGTTGTTTGTCAAGGCGGAGAAGTGCGAGTTTCACAAGCACTCTGTCACCTTTCTCGGACTCATCCTGGAGGGGGGGCAGGTCCGATTGGACCCCGGGAAGATTAAGGCTGTGCTCAACTGGCCTGTACCAGAGACCAGGAGGGAGTTGCAACGTTTTCTTGGTTTTGCTAACTTTTACCGGCGCTTTATCAGGGGGTACAGTCAGATCGCAGCTCCCCTCCACGCTCTTACTTCTGTCAAGGTCCCCTTCGTTTGGAACCCCGAGGCAAACAGAGCCTTCACCGATCTTAAGAGAAGATTCTCGCAAGCACCCATCCTCATTCACCCTGACCCTGCAAAACAATTCACCGTTGAAATTGACGCTTCTGACTCTGGGGTTGGGGCGGTGTTGTCCCAGTGCTCAGACATGGACCAGAAGCTTCATCCCTGCGCCTTTTTCTCTCGGCGTCTGACCCCGGCAGAGCGTAACTATGATGTTGGGGACAGGGAGCTCCTGGCCATTAAGCTAGCCCTGGAAGAGTGGCGCCATTGGCTAGAGGGGTCCGAGCAGCCCGTGTTAATTTGGACCGACCACAAGAATCTGGCCTACCTCCAGTCTGCCAAACGTTTGAACCCTAGACAGGCCGGCTGGTCCCTTTTCTTCTCCCGCTTCAACTTAACAATCTCCTACCGCCCTGGTTCAAAGAACCAGAAACCTGACGCCCTGTCTCGCCTCTATGCTCCCCCCGACTCTGATAAGGAACCAGTTCCCATCCTACCTCCCTCCTGTGTTTTCGGTGCCCTCCAGTGGGAGATACAAGACATGATCTCACAGGCTCAACGTTCTGACCCAGATCCAGGCAATGGCCCGGTTAACCGCACCTATGTCCCCACCTCTGTCCGTGCCCGAGTCATCCAGTGGGCCCACTCTGAGAAATTCTCTGCTCATCCAGGCATCCTTAGAACCCTCAAGTTTCTCTCCCGACGTTTCTGGTGGCCCACCATCTCCCAAGACACCAAACAGTTTGTCCAATCTTGTCCTGTTTGTGCCCAGAACAAGTCCTCCAACAGACCTCCCGTAGGCCTCCTCCAGCCCTTACCTGTTCCCGAGCGCCCTTGGTCTGACATAGCCCTCAATTTTGTGACCGGCCTCCCTCCTTCACAAGGTATGACCACCATCCTCACTGTTGTAGACCGTTTTTCCAAGGCCTGCCATCTCATCCCCCTTAGAAAACTCCCCTCAGCTCTCCAGACGGCCCAGCTCCTGGTTAAGCATGTTTTTCGTCTGCACGGCATCCCGCAGGACATGCTGTCTGACCGTGGTCCTCAATTCATCTTGCGGGTTTGGAGGGAATTTGCCAGGGCCCTGGGGGCCCGGTATACCCTTACCTCCGGTTACCACCCGCAGACCAACGGTCAGACAGAGCGATTGAACCAGGAGCTGGAGACCGCCCTCCGTTGTCTCACATCCAATAACCCCTCTGATTGGAGCAAGTACCTTCCCTGGGTGGAGTACGCTCACAATAGCCACATCTCCACAGCTACTGGCAGGTCCCCCTTCGAGGTCTCCCTTGGTTACCAACCCCCGTTACTCCCCGAGGATAACAGACAGATCGCCGTCCCTACTGTTAACCACCACAGTAGGCAGTTCCAGAACTGCCTACCACCTTCGTCGTAGGCAGTTCTGGAACCAAACCATCCAAGCACTCAGACAGACTGCTGAACAGAACCGCCGATTAGCCGCCCGGAGGCCGCGCCCTGCCCCTAGTTACCATCCCGGTCAGCGAGTCTGGCTCTCCACCTGAGACATCCCCTCCCGGGCCACCAGTCGGAAACTGTCTCCCCGTTTTGCCGGCCCCTATGAGATCATCTCCATAGTTAGCCCCTCGACCGTCCGCCTCCGTCTTCCATCTCACTGCAGAGTCCATCCCACCTTCCACGTGTCCCAGATCAAGCCCGTTGTCACCAGTTCTTTCTGCCCTCCGGCTGAACCCCCTCCGCCAACCCAGGATCACCACGAACGTCAGGTCCAACGGATCGTGGCCTCCCGTCCCCGAGGCAGAGGTTTTCAGTACCTCGTCGACTGGGTGGGTTGCGGTCCTGAGGATCGGTCCTGGCTTCCTGGCTCTTCCATCCCGGATCAGTCCCTGATCGACTCCTTCCTGTCCTCCCGTCCATCCTCATCTTCCTTGTGCTCGCCAGGAGGCGACCGTTGAGGGGGGGGTGGTGTCAGGCCTCGGCCTCTTCTGTTTACCTTCACAGGTGTCTGTCGTTGACTGGAGGGCGGGGCACGCACACCTGCAAGTGGTTCAGCAGCACCGGCCCTGCACTACTTGAGCAGCGCACAGACAGCGGGAGGACGCCAGAGTGTTACCATTGCGGTATGCCTGATCGGCCACGGCCTTTCGCCTAACCTACCTTTTCTCTGGCTCATACTCCTGCGTTTGTGTCTCCCAGGTTCTCTCTCGTGAATCATCACCTCCTCTCATGGCGGATCGTTCCAGGTCCTCTCAGGAGTATCGAGGTTGGTCACCTAGTCTGTGGGTCCCTGGCCTCCCGTTTCTCCCTGGTTCCTCCCGCTGGTTCTGATTTCCGGAGGCTGCTCGGACAACTCCTCATTCCCCCGCTCTCTGGTCACGCCACGCCTGTCACATCACCATCAGGCAGCGCCGAGTTCTCACTGTTCCCTCCCGGTCCGATGTCCGCGCTCTGTGGTAAGCTCAGATCCGTTGGTTTCTTCCTCCAGATTCTCCGCGTTCTAACCTCTTCTCTATCCTCCTTAGACGAGACCGGTTTCCTGGCAGCGCTCCATTTCTTGTGGTTTTTGGTTGACATAATCTCTGTGATCTGTTTGTCTAATTGTTAATAAAGACCCTGAGACTGTGCCTGTTTTCCCGAGTGTGTTTCTGCATGTGGGCGCGGCACCTAAAGCCAAACATGACAAAAGGGAGAAATTGAGAAGAGTCGTTGAAAGGACAGGCCAAGAATGGAGTCTTAAAGGATTATTGGAAAATAAAGGAAATATGAAGGATATTTATAGATTAAGGAAAGCATTATTTATTTATCATTAGAATACAAAATTAAAAAATAGAATTTAATAGATGTAAAACAATGTTGCTACACACTCATGAACAGTAGGTGGCGGTATACACCTTAAAGTTGCTTTGTGATCCGCCATGATAGAAAAGAAGAAGAAGAAGGAATGAATGCTTTCATTGGATGAAAAGAAGCTGAGCGTGATTGGCTGATGGTTTGGTTCATTTACATACATTGCTGAAGTTGCGAGCGCAGAGAGTCGAGCGAGCGGAGAAACTGCCGAGCGCACAGCTGGTGTTGAGCGCGGAGAGAGCAGGTCGAGCGCGAGCAGAGATGAAACTGAGCGCGAGAACAGTGTGTTGAGAGGGTTTTTCAGAGTTGAGCGCGCGCCAGACCGGTTTTGCGCGCGAGCGCGTTGTCTCACTGCGCGCTCGGATTGGTTCCTGCGCGCTCAAACCGATGGCACAAATATCTCTCCATAGTCAGACAGTAACCAAATTCCTGGAGGTGTACATCACAGACACCCTCACCTGGACTGGAAACACCACCTCACTGGTCCAAAGGGCCCAGAAGCGCTTGGACTTCCTGCGGAGGATGAGGAGAGCCCACCCCCCCCCCCATCCTCCCCACCTTCTCCAGAAGCACCATAGAGAGCGTTCTGAGCAGCTGTCTCACTGTGTGGTGTGGAGGCTGCAGCGCCTCAGACTGGAAGAAGGTGAGAACAGCAGAGAGGATCATGGGGGCTCCTCTTCCCTCCATTAAAGACATCTCATGCCAGCGCTGCGTGTCCCGAGCCCATGACATCATCAATGACCCCTCACCCCCCCACCATGGACTGTTCTCCCTGCTGCCCTCTGGGAAGAGGCTTCACAGCATCCAATGCAGGACCAGCAGGTTCTGCAACAGCTTCTTCCTCACCGCCATCAGACTGATGAACTGTTGCGTAAAATGAGTTATTAAATTTATTTTAAAAAGAAAAAACATTGTTAGAACTGTAAACATAGAGTCATATGTTTATATTACTATTTTATATTACTGTTCTCAAGGCTGCACTTCAAAAAATGAAATTGGCTAGAGCTGTTTTAAACAAAATTTCTTTTTGTTTACACTCGTGTATGCAAAATGACAAAATAAATCTGTCTACCGTATTTTCACGACTATAAGGCGCACTTAAACGTCTTTTTTTTCCCTCAAAATGTGCGGTGCGCCCTATGGTGCGGTGCGCCCTATGTGTGTTGTAACTGCGACTTTTGAGACCACCTCATTGAGGAGATGATGAAAGAGTGGCTGAATGTAAGGAGACCAGGTGTTTTTTTTTCCACTCATCACCATCGCTGTTAATATGTGACTCCATGCGTGCCCATCTCACAGCTAATGTGAAAAACATGGGGAAACAAATTAACGCTGTGCTCGCTGTTCAACCGCTCGACATCGGTGTGAACCGGACCCAGCAGGTGCAGCAGAAGCAGCGAGTTTACATGCAAAGTCAATGGTTGACGCGCGTATAGGTGCAGCAAAAGGTCCCGCAGCGCGTTTTGAGCAGCAGGCGCAGCGCGTCGGGAGCGTTTAAGCATCTGCCAACGCGCTGCTGCTGCTCGAGATGGAAAAGTTGAAGTTTTGCTGCTGGACGCGCCGCATCAACCAATCAGAGAAGCTGATCTGGGAGCTGACAGCGAGACAGACACAGCGCTCTGATGACATATGATATTAACGCAAAGAAAAGGGCTGGATGGATGAGGAGATGATGAAAGAGTGGCTGAGGGAGGTGTATGTGAGGAGAACAGGTGTTTTTTTTCCACGCATCACCATCGCAGTTAATCTGTGACTCCATGCGTGCCCATCTCACAGCCGGTGAGAAAAACATGGTGAATCAAATGAACGCTGTGCTCGCCGTTATCCCGGGGGTCTGACAAAGGAACTTCAACCGCTCGACATCGGTGTGAAGCGGCCGTTCAAAGTAAGGCTGCGAGCGGCGTGGGAGCGATGGATGACCGACAGAGACCACAGTTTTAGGATAAGTGGAAGGCAGCGCCGGGCAAGTTACGCCACCGTTTGCGGATGGATTGTAGATGCTTGGACTAAAGTGTCTGCTGGCTCTGTTGTTCAAGCTTTCGCAAAAGCAGGCATTATTTCTGAGGAGCCGCCCGGCACGGAAAGTGACTCTGACAGCGAAGATGGGAAACTGGCATGTCTGATTTAGCGCAGCTGTTTAATTCAGAAACAGAGGATGATGACTTTGATGGGTTTGATTAATACTTTGTAATACATGAATAAAGCACAATCATACTCAGTTTTGCTCCCGCTCTATTTTTCTACCTGAAAACTTAATTCAACAGCAGCCTCTGGGCGGGTCTACTCCTCTTCACCGCGGCGGCTGGCAGGTGTTTTTTCATCAAAATAATCTAAATCTTGCAGCTATATTTGCTGTGATCAGTGGGAATAAAGTAGTTTTAATATGTTTTTAATTGAGAAAGTCCACCTGAAAACTTAATAATTGCAGTCAGTTCATCCAGATTATCTATTTCTGTCGGAGGCGCTCAGACCCCCACATACCAGCAGTGCACCGACAGGAGGAATCCTTTCATCAGCAGCCTCTAGGCTGGGCAGCCTCCAGGTTCACCGCGGCTGCTGACAGGTGTTTTTCATCTAAATAATTTTAGCTGCAGGCACAAGGATACCGGTAATAAAAGCGAACATATTCCGTCGGCAGGTTTCAGGATTTTAAGTTAATTTAGGAGTGATCACAGCGCTGTGTCATCTGCGATGTGTTTGTCTCATGGCCAGCACCCAGGTTTGATTAATACTTTGTAATAAATACATGAATAAAGCACAGTCATACTCAGTTTTGCCCCCGCTGTATTTTTAAATACGCAGTAGAGGTATTTAAAGGTAGTAGAGGACATTTACTTGTATATAAAAAACGCGCCCTATAGTCCGGTGCGCCTTATGTGTGTGTTAAATACAGAAATGGGACACATAACTGAGAGTGCGCCTTTTAGTACGGGGCGCCTTATGGTCGTGAAAATACGGTAAGTCTAACCAGTCAACCATAAAATAGAGCATCATTGCACCATAAGCAAATAAATAATAAAAGACCTTAAAATAATTCAAACACAAGATACCATAAACATCACATCACTTCTACACTTGAATTATGACCACAATGAAATAACAAAAACAGTGCTATGGTAAAATAATAAAATAGTAACAAAGTGCAGTCTTATATTAAATCAAAGTGTTCCAACAAGGATGATAATTTGACAGCAGGTTTGGATTTAGTCAGTCTTAGAGATTTGTGATATAAATTAAAGTCATTTTCCAATGGCTAAAAGTGGGTTTTATTTTAAAATACCTGCATCTATGGATAAAGAATATTCCAATCACTATAAGACTATTTCCCAAATGTTCAAGAGTCTTATTTTCACTTACTAAACCAAATAAAATGATTGTGTCAGATAGCGGCAATAAAACAATGTTCCTAAAGTTTAGCCAGCTTGGGCGTGCAGGTGGTGCAGCGGTTAGTGAGCATGACCCATAGACGGAGGCCTTAGTCCGCAGGTGTCAGGGTTTTGGTTTTGTTCAAGTTTCATTTGAGTTTTCATTGGTCTTATTTCCATTCTTATGTTTTAGGTATTTTTGACTGTATTTGAGTTCTTAGATATTTCTTGTTTGCCCTCTTGTGTCAGTCTCCTTTTACTTTGCTTAAAAATGGGAACTACAGAACTAATTCTTTTAGAATAGGTATATATATTAGGGTGAGCATATTTAGATTTCCATAAAGAGGACACTTTGCCCAGCCTCCAGACGGATTCAGACAGGCTTCTCAAAGGTTCATCAACAGCTTTATTATGCCTAAATGATACAAAAATAACCTTAGTAGTAAAACGAAATTTGTAACAACCGGTAACAAAATTATAGCTCTCTATTAAAATACATGAATAAAATCATGTTCTAAACATGACCTCTTCTGTATTAGTAAATACAGCTTCAACAAATGTTCCCAGGTCTAACAAAGTACTCAGTCAGCTTTGCAGAATAACTCTCACCTCTCAGAGCTTTTTCAGGTTTTTCAGTGTCCATGTGAGCTTTGAGATCTCCAGCACCTTTATTAGACACTGAAACTAATGAGCCAGCTTTGCACACGGTGCACTCAGCCTCCCACTGGACTAAAAATGTTTGCTGGAGTTCATCTGTGAAGCTGAACTTTCATTTTGGCATTTTGTAATGATTTTTAATAAATAAAAACATCAGATTTGGTTCCCTTCAGGCTGCATTGTGAACACAGCCATAGTTAGATCCTTCATTCCTCTAGTTGCTTGGTTGTAGCGGCTCTGGACACACACAGTTATAGCAACTGAAACACTTGTTTTATCAGGTGCCAAACCAACTGGGCCAGAATACGTACCTACATTATTTCCTGATCTAAGTTCTCCAACAAGCAAAGGAGGATTTATCCAATGGCCAGATTTGAACTCAGGCTCTAAAAAGCAAACAGATTAATGCTGACGGAGGAGCAACAGGAAAGACTGGAGAAGACAGAAGGTGAATGCCATTAAACTATTTATTTTACAGCTTTAGTTTGGCTGAAAATATCAGAGAAAACATGGAAAAAGATTGTTTCTAATTTATATGAAACCAGATAAAGAAACACATTTTTACAATCCATGAGGTTTTTATTGCTGCTCGTTCATCAATGATTTTATATTTTTTAAAAACATAAATCATTAAACATCATGCATGAATAAATGTCATCTTAATACTCCAAAACCTTCTTGTTTAAAACCCTTTTCACAGACCATTCAGGAGAACAGCTTCTCACCTGTGTGAATTCTGATGTGTATTAAGATCAGATTTCTGAGTGAAGCTTTTTCCACAGGTCAGACATTTGAAAGGCTTCTCACCTGTGTGAATTCTCATGTGTCTAGTCAAACTACTTTTTTTAATAAAACTCACATTACAAAAGGTACAGGAGAACAGCTTCTCACCTGTGTGAATTCTCATGTGTCTAGTCAAACTACTTTTGTGAGTAAAACTCACATTACAAAAGGTACAGGAGAACAGCTTCTCACCTGTGTGAATTCTGATGTGTGTATCAAGACTAGATTTCTGAGTGAAGCTTTTTCCACAGGAAAGACATTCAAAAGGCTTCTCCCCTGTGTGAATTCTCATGTGTTCATTTAGATAACCCTGTCGTGTAAACTGTTTGCTACAAATAGTACAGGAGAAAGGTTTCTCACCCGTGTGAATTCTGATGTGTGCATCAAGATCAGATTTTTGAGTGAAGCTTTTTCCACAGGACAGACATTCAAAAGGCTTCTCACCTGTGTGAGTTCTCATGTGATAAGTCAAATGACTTTTTTGAGTAAAATGTTTGTCACAAATCGTGCAGGAAAAAGGTTTCTCACCACTGTGAATTCTGATGTGTGCATCAAGATCAGATTTCCAAGTGAAGCTTTTTCCACAGGAAAGACATTCAAAAGGCTTCTCACCTGTGTGAATTCTGATGTGTGCATCAAGATGAGGTTTCCGAGTGAAGCTTTTTCCACAGGAAAGACATTCAAAAGGCTTCTCACCTGTGTGAGTTCTCATGTGTCTAGTCAAATGACTTTTTTGAGTAAAATTCACATTACAAAAGGTACAGGAAAAAGGTTTCTCACCTGTGTGAATTCTGATGTGTGCATCAAGATCAGATTTCCGAGTGAAGCTTTTTCCACAGGAAAGACATTCAAAAGGCTTCTCCCCTGTGTGAATTCTCATGTGTTCATTTAGATAACCCTGTCGTGTAAACTGTTTGTCACAAATAGTACAGGAAAAAGGTTTCTCACCACTGTGAATTCTGATGTGTGTATCAAGATCAGATTTCTGAATGAAGCGTTTTCCACAAGACAGACATAAAAAAGGTTTCTCACCTGTATGAATTCTCATGTGTGTATCAAGACTAGATTTCTGAATGAAGCGTTTTCCACAAGACAGACATTCAAAAGGCTTCTCACCTGTGTGAATTCTCATGTGTCTAGTCAAATGACTTTTTTGAGTAAAATTTTTGTCACAAATCGTGCAGGAAAAAGGTTTCTCACCACTGTGAATTCTGATGTGTGCATCAAGATCAGATTTCCAATTGAAGCATTTTCCACAGGAAAGACATTCAAAAGGTTTCTCACCACTGTGAATTCTGATGTGTCTATCAAGACTAGATTTCGCTGTGAACATTTTTCTCTTCTGACCTGTGTGAGTTCTCATTTGAACCATAAAATTTTCACTTTTTAGAAAGTTTTCTCCCCGTGTCAAACATGGGGAAGGTTTCTCTTCAATATCCTGAATCACATAAAGCTGCTCTTCCTGCTCACTTATGGGGAGCTTCAGGGTTTTCTCTTTTGTCCAGGGATGTTCTGGTTCTTTCTTCTCTTCTTTTATCTGCATAGTTTCTGGTTCCTCTTGGTCCAAACTGGAATTCCTCTCCTGTTTACAGAGTTCCTGGTCATAGAAATCCTCCTGTTTTCCAACATAACCCTGAAGGTGGTCTGGAAAGATAAACACAGCAGAAAACAGTAATAAACAAGGACACTTGATAATTACATGAAAACAGACTGGAACTATATCTCCCAGCCTGCACTGCAACTTAGACTTAGACAACTTTTATTGTAATTCTGTATTCACAGAGTGTATACAAAAAAGAAATTTCAATTTGTACATTACAGTATAAGGATTGGACCTTCACGTTTATCTTTTAAAATTTAGATTATGTCTGAACAGAACGTGTTTTTCTTTCATTTTCCCAGCACACAAACTCAATATTAGTTTTCCAAACAATTTAATAATTGATGTTTTACTGCCATCTGAAGTGTTAAAACATCATGGGGGACGACCATCCACCCTTGATCTCCATTTAGACAACAATGTTAAATAATTAAACCAATTTTAATATCTCTCATCCGTCTTGGCATAAATTCTTCTTGTTTTATATTCATTGATAAAATAAGCATCTGAACATCTATTTCTATCATAACATACAAATGTCTGTACATGACCAATCAATGAAATATCATCCAGGGACTTTTTATTTGAAATCATTACAGGGACAGGATATTGCATCAGTCAGAGACTTTCTACTGTTTCTTCTCTCAAATTTTAAAATAAATCTGTTGTGTGACTGTTAACTACTGGACACCTTTAGCTATAATGGGAGGAGACCTCTTCAAAATATTGAGAAATATGGCGCTCTTCCTTCTGCGCTCATGGTTATGATTGGTCTGCTAACCTGAACCCGCCCCTCTATATGTGCTGAATGCACTATTAATGCTGAACAAGATTATTTGTTTTGGATTAACTGAGTGTGCAGCTGTTGAAGCTGTCCAGAGGAATTCCACCCGAAGTTATTTTCTCTGTGATATCTCTGTATCTAAGTAACTCTAACTGACTACTTTAAAACATAGCACCTTCTGCTGCACTTTTCTACTGAGCACTTGTCAGTTTCACACGGTTTTATTTCTGATAGCAAGGAGTAGCTAGCCTAGGCTAGCGCTAGCTTAGCATTGCTATGGCTTCTCTCTCTCCCTCCCTTGACTCTTTTCCAGCTCTTCCTTCTTCCTCTCCTCTCTCCTGCTCTCTGTGTCAGATGTTCAGTTATTCCTCTGCCTCCTTTAGTGATAATGGGATGTGTAATAAGTGTAGTATTTTTGTAGCTTTGGAGGCGAGGGTGTCAGAGTTAGAATCCAGGCTTCAGGCTGTTGAAGTAGGCCCCCCACGTAGCTGTCCTCCAAAAGTGTCTGAGCAGCCAGGCGATTGGGTAACTGTACGCAGAAGGCGTAGTCGTGGATCTCTGCCCACTGGTCACCACCAACCCGTTCATGTTTCTAACCGGTTTTCCCCACTCAGTGACACACCCACTGAGAAGCCCACTCTGGTGATTGGCAGCTCCATAGTCAGAAACGTGGCATTAGAGACACCAGGGACCATAGTCAAATGTTTGCCGGGGGCCAGAACGGGCGACATCAAATCCTACCTGAAACTACTGGCTAAGGATAAGGTTAAATACAGTAAGATTGTTATTCACGCTGGTGGTAATGACACCCGGTTACGCCGATCGGAGGTCACTAAAATTAGTGTTGCTTCGGTGTGTAAGTTTGCCAAAAAAATGTCGGACTCCGTAATTTTCTCTGGTCCCCTCCCTGATCTGACCAGTGATGACATGTTTAGCCGCATGTCGTCATTCAACCGCTGGTTGTCTAGGTGGTGTCCTGAAAACAACGTGGGCTACATTAATAATTGGCAATCCTTTTTGGGAAAGCCTGGTCTGATTCGGAGAGACAGCATCCATCCCACTTTGGATGGTGCAGCTCTTCTTTCTAGGAATCTGGCCACATTTATTAGTCTTCCAAAACCCTGACCACCCAGGGTGCAGACCAGGAAGCAGAGTTGTAGTTTAACACACATCTCTGCAGCTTCTCTACTGTTACCCACTCTTTACTCCATCCAGACAGTGTCTTGCCCACGACCAAAATCTAATAAATTAGCAAAGATTCCCAAAGGAGTAAATCATGATAATCTAATTAAAATCAAAATAACTCCAATTGCGGAAAAAGTTAAAACAATTAAATGTGGTCTGTTTAACATAAGATCTCTTTCCTCTAAAAGTCTGCTAGTTAATGACTTGATTTGTGATAATCACATTGACTTGTGTTGCCTTACAGAAACCTGGCTGCAGCAAGAGGATTATGTGAGCATAAATGAGGCAACTCCTTCAAGCTATTTAAATTTTCACATCCCCAGAAGTTCTGGGCGAGGAGGAGGAGTAGCAACAATCTTCCAGTCTGACTTACTGATTACTCCCAAAACAGAATACCTACAACTCTTTTGAACATTTAACCCTTAATTTCCCTGATCCAAATTTCAAGGCAAGAAAACCTCTTCTTTTTGTAACTTTGTATCGTCCACCAGGTCCTTACTCTGAATTTTTAGATGAGTTTTCAGAGTTCCTTTCTGATTTGGTGTTGAAAACTGACAGGGTCATCGTGGTGGGAGATTTTAACATCCACGCTGACATTGAAGGTGATAGCTTAAGAGCAGCCTTTAATGCTATCTTAGACACTATTGGCTTTGTTCAAAATGTGAATTGTCCCACACATTCTCACCTTCATACTTTGGACCTTGTGCTGACATACGGCATAGAATGTGAAGAAATAACAGTATTTCCTCACAATGTTTTAAATCCAGACATTTTTGACTGTTTAAAAAGCTGCGGAGTGCTACGGATGGATGTAAACAAAACAACAGAGGAACGTAACTGTCGAAGTAAGAGATGTGCGAGATGGAGAAAGCGAGGATGCAGAGGGGGGCTAACTGCAAAGCTAAGGAGGAATCCCCACAGACCTCCGCTTCTATCAATCCTGCTCTCCAAAGTCCACCCATTGGATAACAAAATGGATCATCTCTGACTGGAACTGTCTTCAAGAAAGGAGATATGTAACTGCTGTGCCATCATTCTGACAGAGTCATGGCTGTATCCAGCAACACAGGACAATGCTATTAACCTGGAGGGGCTAACTCTATACCGCGCCAATAGGAACAAAGAACTAAGTGGTAATACTCGGGGTGGTGGGCTGTGTTTACATCAACAACAGCTGGTGTAAGAACGCTAGACCAGACGCCAGCTTCTGCTCTCCTGATATCGAGTTTCTGACTGTTAACTGCAGGCCGTTCTATCTGCCCAGAGAGTTGATGTGCCCCCCAGCGCTAACACTAAAGAGGCCATGAAGACTCTATACCAGGCTATCTCTGATCTCCAATCTGCACACAGAGGGTGTTTTCATCATTGCTGGGGATTTTAACCAGGCTAACTTGAAGACTGTTCTCCCTCATTTTTACCAACATGTAAACTTTGCAACTCTGGGTGAAAACACTGTAGACCTGGTTTACTCTAACATCAAAGATGCATTCAGAGCAGCCCCCCCCCCCCCCTATAGAACTATAGAAAGAAAAAGTTCCCCATCAGAGATCTATGGACTGAGCTGTACTAAAGTGAGCAGAACTACACAGTAGAAATAAATGGGTCAAGGCACCCGAACAAGGTACTGGACATCTATGTAATGTTTACTCTGAACACACATTTACCCCATTTGTTCCTCAGTAACTTGACATACAGCAGTTACGGCAACATGAAAGGGACATTTCCTGCATGTAAATATGCTGTAGATAGAGCTGTATATGGAGGACCAACTCTGCCATATTTAAAAATAAATACAAAAATAAATAAATGCTCAATAAATAAATAAGCATACAATTAACTGCCACCAAAAATACAACCAACAAATAAATGTAATTAGAAATTATATTATGATGGCAGGCTGAAACTTTTTAGCGCACGTGTAACACTTAATTATAAAAAAAAATAAACGCATGTTGAATGAAATTTTTTTTTGATAAAGGTCTTTTTATTACCGTATTTTCACGACTATAAGGCGCTCTTAAACGTCTTTTTTTCCCCTCAAAATGTGCTGTGCGCCCTATGGTGCGGTGCGCCCTATGTGTGTTGTAACTGCGACTTTTGAGACCACCTCATTGAGGAGATGATGAAAGAGTGGCTGAATGTAAGGAGACCAGCTGTTTTTTTCCCACTCATCACCATTAATATGTAACACCATGCGTGCCCATCTCACAGCTGATGTGAAAAACATGGGGAAACAAATGAATGCTGTGCTCGCTGTTCAACCGCTCGACATCGGTGTGAACCGGACCCAGCAGGTGCAGCAGAAGCAGCGAGTTTACATGCAAAGTCAATGGTTGACGCGCGTATAGGTGCAGCAAAAGGTCCTGCAGCGCGTTTTGGCGCAGCACGTCGGGGGCGTTTAAGCATCTGACGCACTGCCAACGTGCTGCTGCTGCTCAGATGGAAAAATTGAAGTTTTGCTGCTGGACGCGCCGCATCAACCAATCAGAGAAGCTGATCTGGGAGCTGGCAGCGAGACAGACACAGCGCTCTGATGACATATGATATTAACGCAAATGAAAAGGCTGGGTGGATGCGTGGCTGAGACAGGTGTATGTGAGAAGACTAGGTGTTTTTTTCCACGCATCACCATCGCTGCGTGCCCATCTCACAGCCGATGTGAAAAAAAGATGAATCAAATGAACGCTGTGCTCGCCGTTATCCCGGGGGTCTGACAAAGGAACTTCCACCGCTCGACATCGGTGTTAAGCGGCCGTTCACAGTAAGGCTGCGAGCGGCGTGGGAGCGATGGATGACAGACTGAGACCACAGTTTCATGATAAATGGAAGGCAGCGCCGTGCAAGTTACGCCACCGTTTGCGGATGGATTGTAGATGGACTAACGTGTCTGCTGGCTCTGTTGTTCAAGCTTTCGCAAAAGCCGGCATTATTTCTGAGGAGCTGCGCTGCACGGAAAGTGACTGACAGCGAAGAAGGGGAAACTGGCATGTCTGATTTAGCGCAGCTGTTTTATTCAGAGGAATGCTGAGGATAACAGAGGATGATGACTTTGATGGGTTTGATTAATACTTTGTAATAAATACATGAATAAAGCACAATCATACTCAGTTTTGCTCCCGCTCTATTTTTCTACCTGAAAACTTAATTTAACAGCAGCCTGTGGGCGCGTCTCCTCCTCTTCAGCGCGGTGGCTGGCAGGTGTTTTTTCATCTAAATAATCTAAATCTTGCAGCTATATTTGCTGTGATCAGTGGGAATAAAGTAGTTTTAATATGTTTTTAAGTGAGAAAGGCCACCTGAAAACTTAATAATTGCAGTCAGTTCATCCAGATTATCTATTTCTGTCGGAGGCGCTCAGACCCCCACATACCAGCGGTGCACAGACAGGAGAAATCCTTTCGTTCACTGCGGCTGCTGGCAGGTGTTTTTCATCTAAATAATTTTAGCTGCAGGCACCAGGATACCGGTAATAAAAGCGAACATATTCCGTCGGCAGGTTTCAGGATTTTAAGTTAATTTAGGAGTGATCACAGCGCTGTGTCATCTGCAATGTGTCTGTCTCACGGCCAGCTCACAGGTTTGATTAATACTTTGTAATAAATACATGAATAAAGCACAGTCATACTCAGTTTTGCCCCCGCTGTATTTTTAAATACGCAGTAGAGGTATTTAAAGGTAGTAGAGGACATGCACCTGTATATAAAAAACGCGCCCTATAGTCCGGTGCGCCTTATGTGTGTGTTAAATACAGAAATGGGACACATAACTGAGAGTGCGCCTTTTAGTCCGGTGCGCCTTATGGTCGTGAAAATACGGTATTTTTTTTTTTATATACACCACACATACATGTTGAATGAAATTTGACTTTTATTTGTAACATTCTCTAAACGTGAGTTTTCAATGGAAAAAAGTCACATCACCAACAGAACAGACTAAAGCATACTTCTTTCATCTGGCTCATCTCCCTGTTTTCCCTCACCCATCTGCTCTCCCTCATCCTGCTGCTCTCCCTCATCCTGCTGCTCTCCCTCATCCTCGTCTTTTTCTGTCTCTGTGTCTTCCCTGAACTCTTCCTCATCTCCTGTCCTGGTAGATGTTGATGGTATAGAGCTTCCCTGCTGTGACTGGCTACAATATATTAATAATAATAATAGCTTTAACAAATATGCCACATTAGTTTAAATAATGGGCTATTAGGGCAACATGACTGGAAGTCTTGTCACGTGGATATGACTTATGGTAGCCTACAAAATAATAGCTATTTTAATACCTGCTGCACAAACCACTTAAAAATTAAATGTGAACAGCTTTTAAGATTTTTCAATACGATTAACCCTCCTTTCTTGGTATTGTGCTGCAATTACTAAATCAATATACAATTAAGACAATAAAGAGACCAAAATGTGTTAATTTATGTTGCCTAACAAAACCTATACAACAGAAAACGTTTGTCTTAACACATAGATTTGTACAGAAGAGGATTAGGGCCACTGAAAAAAAAAAAGTTAACTGATTTTTAAATTTTATTTCAGTTTAACATGGGAAAAAAGTCAGAATTCTGACTTTTTTATTGTCAGAATTCTGAGATTAAAGTCAGAATACTGAGCAAAAAGTCAGAATTCTCAACAAAAAGTCAGAATTATGAGAAAAAAGTTAGAATTATGAGATTAAAGTCAGCATTCTGACTTTTTTCCCATGTTAAACTGAAATAAAATTTAAAAATCAGTTAACTTATTTTTTTTTTTCAGTGGCCCTAATCCTCTTCCGTATTTGCAATTGCAAACTCTACCAAAATTATTTGTAGCCTATGTGGTCGTCCTCACGTTATCTGTCATTGACTTGGGCTACAGTGTAAAACTTTCAGAATCAGAATCAGGTTTATTGCCATTGTTAGTGAAGGAGTTCACAAACTAGGAATTTTTTATGGTACAATCGTGCAACATGAAACATATAATATGGAATAGGTAAATAAAATTATAAAAATATCTAAAAACTGTGGGTATACGTCATGCAATAAAATAGACTAATGTATACACTTAAGATAAAAAATATGGATACAAAATATAAAAAGTAAAATAGCATCTTACAAGGAGACAACTAGTTTATCAGGTGACCAGTCGGCAAAATGCGTGTTTGGTGCTGCTGAATGAGACATTTTAATGCACAACAAAATGATTCTGCTTGATCTGTATATTACCTGGCTAATGGGGCACGGGAGAAGCAGCCTGTCAGCGACCGTTCCTGCTATCTGAAAACTGCTATGATGCTGCACATCTGGCATGCCCTGCGGGCGACCGAGCGAGTTCACGTGACAAAGGAAGAGAGAGAGGCTGGTCGTTTGTGCGCAAGTAGGTCGGTCATTTCGGGGCATTGTTTCAGTCGTTTTTAATGGCTCAGGTTTTCAAAAGATCATTTCAAAACTGACCTCAGTAAAATCTTAATAATATTAATAATAATAATAAAAAAAAACGAGTTTCAAAAGGGCATTTTCTTTGATAGAGTGCAAACTTCCTAGTGCTTTAGCACCACCTAGTGTCTATGTGTGCACGCCCCTGTGTCTTTATGAGCCTGAAACGTCAGGCCTAACTAACATCATAGTTGGAGAAATAACATTCTGCAACCTGATTTTTATCATCTCAAAATCAGCATTGCAGCTATGCTAGCAACATTGTGCTTTCATTATGATTTAATTTCTCAATAGATATTTAATCAATTTTTACCTGTTTCATCCCGTGTCTCCTCTCCCCATCACCCCTGGCTCCCTCGCTTTGCCCCACTCGGTTTTCAAAACAATCAGTCTCAGTCGCTCTCTGTCATCTCGTGCTGCATTCACTGCAGTCCGACATTGGAAATTAGCGGTTGTAATTCTCAAATGATCCATAATTTATAAGCCTCGCCACCCCTACCGCCAACTGGGGTGGCAGCAGGGGTGGCAAGGCTGTCATTTAGGGTGGCATTTGCCACCCTATGCCACCCCAGTAGATCCGCCTATGGGTCAGAGTGTGGTCTGAGGGTGCCATGGAGACACTCCAAGACTGTTTTGAATGCTCTGACTGGAACATCTTCAAGGCTGCAGCAACATATTAAAACTTATTGAATATTGATGAGTATGCCATGACTGTGTCAGCCTACATCAACAAATGCATTGAGGACATCAGCATCAAAAGAACATCACCACCCGGGCCAACCAACCACCCTGGATAAATGGAGAGGTTCTGAAATCGCTAGAAGCACCGAACTCAAGTCTGGTGATAAAGAGGCACTGAGAACAATGCGTGGCAACTTAAACTGTGCCATCAGATCAGCGAAGCAGAACCACAGCCTGAAGATCCAGGATCTTTTCCATGACAACAGCAACACCAGGAGGATGTGGAAAGGCATTGGCATGATCACAGACTACAACACCCCCCCCCGGTAGATGGAGCAAACACTGACTTCCTAAATGAACTGAACAACTTCTTTGGAAGGATTGAGGCACTAAACAGCCTCCAGCAGTGAAAGCTGTTCTACACCAGGGGGAGGAGGCACTAAACCTGGATGTAGCTGAAGTGAAAAAACTCTGAGGAGAGTCAATCTGAGGAAGGCCCCAGAGCCTGATAACATACCTTGGCGGGTGTATAAGGAGTGTTCAGATCAGCTGGCTGGTGTCCTCACAGACATCTTTAACACCTGGCTGGAACCAATCCATAGTGCCAGCATGCTTCCAGTCTGCTTCCATTATTCCAGTCCCAAAGAAGCCTCAGGTCACCTCACTCAATGATTACCGGCCTGTCGCACTGACTCCCATCATGATGAAGTGCTTCCAAAGGCTGGTTAAAGAACACATCGTCTCCAGTCTGCCGCAAACATTCGACCCGTTCCAGTTCGCCTACCGATGGAACCGCTCCACTGAGGACGCCATCTCTGCTGCTCTCCACCTGAGCCTGGCACACCTGGAGGAGAAGAACACCCACGTGCGGATGCTGTTCCTGGACTTCAGTTCAGCTTTCAACACCATCATCCCACAGCATCTGATGGGCAAACTGGAACAGCTGGGCTTCAATACACCCCTCTGCTATTGGCTGCTAGACTTCACCAACAGACCTCAGTCAGTCCGGGTCGGACAGAACGCCTCTGATGTCATCAGTCTAAGCCCCTCCCCTCAGGGCTGCGTCCTGAGCCCCCTGCTGTTCACCCTGATGACGCACAACTGCGTCCCCAGGTTCACCACCAATCACATGGGGAAGTTTGCAGACGACACCACGGTGGTGGGCCTCATCAGAGACGACAACGACCTGGACTACAGAGAGGAGGTGGAGCAGCAGGTGGAGCAGAGATAACAGCCTGATCCTGAAGGTGGAGAAGACCAAGGAGATCATGGTGGACTTCAGGAAGAACCGGCCTAACCACGCTCCACTGCTCATCAACAGCTCAGCTGTAGAGGTGGTCAGCACCACCACATTCATCACAGACACCCTCACCTGGACTGGAAACACCAACTCACTGGTCCAAAGGGCCCAGAAGCGCTTGGACTTCCTGCGGAGGATGAGGAGAGTCCACCTGCCCCCACCCAGCATGATCACCCCCCCACCATGGACTGTTCTCCCTGCTGCCCTCTGGGAAGAGGCTTCACAGCATTCAATGCAGGACCAGCAGGTTCTGCAACAGCTTCTTCCCCACCGCCATTAGAATGATGAATGTTTTGTAAAATGGGTTATTTTATTTTATTATATTTTATCATTTTATATATATATATATATAAAAAAATGTTAGAAGTGTAAATTTACAGTCATTTTTACTGTTTTTTCAAGGCTGCGCTTTTAAAAAAGATGAAATTTTTCAGAGAGCTGTTCCAAATGAAATTTCTTTGTGTAAAACACTTACACTTGTTTTACACTAATAAAATCTTTAAGTCTAAGTCTGAATGGCAGCATCCTCTCATTGAGGATATTGTTAGTCTCCAGTTTTAATCTGATTGTTGGAGATCAAGGAATCTGAGACCTTAAACCTGATTACATTCCTCAGGTAGACTACTCTTCATATTTCTTTTGTCTTTAAAAACGAACATACAGAAAATTTGAGGATTAATCGTGAGGTTTCTTAAGACTTGCATTTTAGTTTTACTTCCTAGACTCCACATGTGATTGGTAATAATTACGGCGCTGTATGCATGCAGATAATCTGCTCACGCTGTCAGGAAAAAGTTGCAGTGCGAGGACTCTTGCTATGAAGATGAAGGTAAGTATTAATTTAAAGGTGCAGAGATAGTTACATTACGTCTCGTCATCTCCAGCTTTATCCGGAACCGGGTTCCGGGGGCAGCAGACTAAACAGAGACTCCCAGACTTCCCTCTCTGCAGACACCTCCTCCAGCTCTGTTGGGGGAAGCCCTAGGCGCTCCCAGGCCAGTCGAGAGACATAGTCTCTCCAGCGTGTCCTGGGTCGTCCCCTGGGCCTCCTCCCGGTGGGACGTGCCTAGAACACCTCCCGAGGGAGGCGTCCGGGGGGCATCCGAAGATGTCCGAGCCACCTCAACCGACTCCTCTCGCAGCGTCCGCATTATTGCAGCAGCTGCACCGATCAGTCTATCGATCTCCCGCTCTATTATTCCCTCACTCGTGAACAGGACCCCAAGATACTTAGCAGGTAAATAGAACATCTACAGAATCAAGAACAAATGTTCACATCCACATATTAACCCAGGAACAGAATTTTTTACTAGGTTTACATTATACGCCTTATCTGTTCTAGTTTCTATGTAAACAGAGCTGTTAATTAATGGCTTTCTCAAAACTTTGCTCGAAAAAGACAATCAACATGTGAGTTTCTCATGCAATGAGGCAAAGGAGTTTCTAGATGGATGCATTTTATCACCAGTCAAACGTGGAAAACGCCTCTACTGTTCATTGCTTTGGCGTCTAACTGCTATGACTTATGTGAAACAAATGTTTTTAAAAATATAAATCATTCCAGATCCCGCATGAATAAATGACATCCGAATCCGCAAATAACCTTCTCGTTTAAAAGATTTGTCACAAATCATTCAGAGTAACGGCTTCACACCTGTGTGAATTATCACGTGTTTCCTCAAACTACTTGTTTTAGAAAAATTCTTGTTACAAATGACACAGGAAAAAGACTTCTCATCGGTGTGAATTCTGATGTGATTCTTAAGATCAGACCTAAAGGCGAAGCTTCTTTTACAGGACGGACATTCAAAGGGCTTCTCACCAGTGTGAGTTCTCCTGTGTTTATTCAAACTACACTTTTCAGTAAAATTCTTGTTACAAATCATGCAGGGAAAAGGTTTCTCACCAATGTGAATTCTGATGTATTTAACAAGACTCAGTTTCTCTCCTGTATCTTCAGTCTCCTGCTTCAGAACAAGCTGCTCTGCCTGCTCACTAATGGGGAGCTCCATGGTTTCCTCTTTTGTCCAGGAATGTTCTGGTTCTTGCTGCTCTTCTTTTATCTGCAGAGTTTCTGGTTCCTCTTGGTCCAAACTGGAATTAGTCTCCTGTTTACAGAGTTCCTGGTCATAGAAATCCTCCTCTTTTCCAACATAATCCTGGAGGCGGTCTGGAAAGACAAACACAGCAGAATGACTTTCTATTGTAGGTTAAAGAAAGGACACTTCAGTTCAATCATACTTTTCTTGATCTAACCACATACAAACCGAATGGAACTACATCTCACAGCATGAACCTGTGTGGTGGATCCTTCTACCTCACCACAAAGTGTTTGTATAGTTTCGTAGTTCATATTTAGTACCACATTTAGTTTGGCATTTCATTTAGATGTATATTTTCTAATGGGTGCACAGTTTAGTTAATGTCTTATTGGTTTACTTCACACTTGTTATTTTCTTTGAGGTTCTGCAAATGCACAGTGGGTTGGAGATTTGTAAACTCTGCAGTCTCTTCCTACTCTCCTCGCGAGTAAAACTAAATTAATTGTCTCTGTGCCTTCTTTCTTTCCCTGTATGTATGTATGATGTTTTAGGTGCTTAGACTGACACAGTTACAATGACTAATATGTAGTTTCACTATAGAAAGCATAGAATTAGAGATATTTACTTTTTAGTAGCTGCCCACTACAGTGACCGCTATTCACCAGAGGGTTTTAAGAAAAACAGGGTTAACATAGATGACATCTTTCCATCACATTGTTCTCCAGAAGAAATGTTGACTTTAATGGCAACACACAAGTTCAATCCTTTCCCTCCCCTGTTTATTTCTACTTCACTTCGAAACCTAGAGTAAAAACTAATCTAAACTACATTCCTGTGACCAATGTTTTGTTATTCTCATGACAAATAGAATAATGATGAAGCCAAATATTCATTTTTTGAACAATTTGAAATACAGAGACGTGTATGACAACATCATGTCAACCAGAGGTAGATTGTTGAAATATGTTTACGCCTGTTTTAGCTAGACTACCCTCCATCTCTTTTAGAAAAATTAGCAAAAGGACGTGAATTTTGCCTTTGTGGATGAGAAAGATGTTTGTGTTTTCCTCTCAAAAGGATCTGGTGAGAATTTAATTTATCAGTTAACAGCATGAAACAAATCAAGAATTTGATATGTTTCAGCCAGGTACCCAATCAGCTTGAAGAATTGTAATGAATGACCCTAACTTTTACTAACATCTTTATGGCGTTACATTTATGTCACAACGCGAGCAAAATAAACATACTTGCATGTATGTTAGACTACTTCTGCGCATGGTTTATCTACCACCGCGCGAGAAACTGCTGCTTCAAGAGAAGAAAATCTCTCTCCGCGCGCGCCAGCCCCTCCCACGTGCGCGCAGGATCTCCCTGCGCGCACAATTTTCTATACAGCGGCCACGCTCGAAGACGGCTGGCCTCTTGAAAGCGTCTCTGCGCTCGGACTGATTTTCTCCTCGCACGGAGCGAAAGTGGTTTTGACAGGTTGGGCGGAGACAACTGTAAGCCTCCTCCTGATTGGGCCTTGCAGACACGATCTCACAGGAAGTAGTGTCAGGAAGCATTTGACTGACAGCTCGTCAGTTAAGACGACGGCTCGAGGCGACTTCGGTAAAGTTAGAAAGATATTCACAGATTCGGACTTCCGGGATCAATAACTCTCGTTGTTGAAACACAAATAACGCATCTTTCATGTCCTGATAGCACAGACTATGAACTACTAGAATATATATACGACTATAAACTACAAGAATCAAAAAGCGTTATTTTCGAGAAAAACAATCCGTTCTCCGAGCTGGATGTATTACATTGATCTCTATGCTCAGGCAGCGGCCAGGCCAGTGGTTTAGGACCGTCTCTTGGTGATCGCACTACAACAGCTGCTTTTGAAAAAATACACTTTTTTAAATTTTTTTAGAATTTATTAATTGTTATTAACCATTAATATCATCCTATATTAATCAATAGCTCTGTGATTATACAGTGCAGACTCCAAAATCATCACACACACCAGGTTGATGATTTTGTTGATGGGGTTGCTAGTTCTCTGCGTACTGCCTTGGACAACACAGCTCATTTGAAAATGAAAACCGAAAAGCTTGCTCCTTGGTGCAATGCAGAGCTGCGCACTTTGAAGCTAAATGCTAGGAAACTGGAGAGAAAATATTGCTCCACAGGCCTGCGGGAATCCTACCTAGTCACTAGTAACTTTCTTTGTTGATAAAGCTTATAGTTAGAGTGGCTCAGGTTATCCTGATCTATCTCTATAGTTCTGCTGCTATAGGCTTAGACTGCTGGAGGACATAGGGACCCCTTTTTCATCATTCTGCTTCATTCTATCTCTATTCTCCTTCTCTGCAGTTCTCTGTTAGTTCAATCTCTAACGTTCTGCTCTCTCTGCTTTTTCTCATAGTAGCTTCATCTGGTCCGTTCCTGTTTGGCTGTGACTCCATCCTGGAGAGAAATATCAGCTTTGCTGCTGGTATCAACTTCTCTGTTTAATTGCTGGAGATCGGCCTGTTTTTCAGCGTAGTCATGTTTCCTTTTAATGTGACTAACTGGATGTGCTCTCTTCGTCCTCTGACATGGTAACTGGCTCGGAGCTCGTCAGCCTGGCTGTGTGTTTCCTGGATGGGGCCGCCTTTTACAGCTGCTTTTTGTATTTCTGCTTCCATCTCCTTGAACCCCAGTGGGCCTCAGCAGATGGCCGCTCACACTGAGCCTGGTTCTGCTGGAGGTTTCTTCCTGTTAAAAGGGAGTTTTTCCTCTCTGCTGTCGCTACATGCATGCTTGGTGTGAGGGATTGCTGTTGAGTCAATGAGTCAATGCAATCAGCTGGTTTTCTTTAGATAGAAAAATTTTGACCAATCTGACTGTATGATTTGACTTAGTTTGTAAAGTGCCCTGAGATGAAATGTGTTTTGAATTGGCGTTATATAAATAAACTGAATTGAAAGTACGATAGTTGGGTACTTCATCCACCACTGATCATCTTGATATGTTTCTCTGTAGCAATCTTTCAATGCAACTTTTGCGGTATTGTTTCAGTTGTTCGTTTTACGTGGGAATGGTGAACCCGTAGCATCATAAAAAAAAAAACACAGAGTCATATTTACACAAAAGCTTTAGTGTATAGACAGGTATAGACATCATGCTTAAAACTTCAATGTATTTCATAAAGAACTCCCATCTGCCTAGCATCTCTGTGTACTTCATTCACAAAAAGGTGTATTTTTTCCAAACCAGCTGTTGTAGTGTGATCACCAAGAGTCTCTAATGGTTAATAACAATAAAATATTCTAAAAAAATAGGTAAAGGTGTCTTTTTCAAAAACAGCTATTGTAGTATGTTCATCTGGAGTCCCTTGGTGTGTGTGGCGATTTTGGAGAGTCTGCACTGTATAATCACAGAGCTATTGATTAAAATAGGATGATATTAATGGTTAATAATAAAAAAATTCTAAAAATAAAACAAAAGTGTATTTTTTCAAAAGCAGCTGTTGTAGTGCGATCACCAAGAGCCCCTTGGTGTGTGTGGTGATTTTGGAGTCTCTGCACTTTATGGCAGTGGAGTTATTGATCTTTATTTGCAACGTTTTTCTGTTGTTTTACCATTTGCAGACGGTCCCTAACCACTCGCCTGGCCGCTGCCTGTGCATAGAGATCAATGTAATGCATCCAGCTCGGAGAACGGCTCGTTTTTCTCGAAAATAACGCTTTTTGATTCTTGTAGTTCATAGTCTGTGCTATCAGGACATGAAAGATGCGTCATTTGTGTTTCAACAACGAGAGTTATTGATCCCGGAAGTCCGAATCTGTGAATATCTTTCTAACTTTACCGAAGTCGCCTCGAGCCGTCGTCTTAACTGACGAGCTGTCAGTCAAATGCTTCCTGACACTACTTCCTGTGAGATTGTGTCTGCAAGGCCCAATCAGGAGGAGGCTTACAGTTGTCTCCGCCCAACCTGTCAAAACCACTTTTCCTCCGTGCGAGGAGAAAATCAGTCCGAGCGCAGAGACGCTTTCAAGAGGGCAGCCGTCTTCGAGTTGGAGATAGATTTTAAAGAAGAACACATTAACCAGAAAAGAGGTGGAAAATTCTTTAGCCTTTTGCTGAACCGGTGTTTGGAGAAGAAGAGCCTGCCTGCTGAGAATCTCCTAAACTATTGTGCTCAAGGCTCTTGCACATTGATGATCAAGTGTCATGAATTTAACATGGTTTTAATAAATAGGGCTGTGAAAACAATCCTTTATTAATCAAAATGAAGGATAGAGGAAATTATGACAAAGGATGATGCAGGAATGCTTCTAAGTTGTTTGTAGGAGGCTTTGAATTCTGATGTCTTTCAAGTCTAGATTTCTTTATAAACATTTTTCCACAGGACAGACATTCATCAATCTTCTTACCTGAGTGAGTTCTCATGTGATCCAGAACAAGCTGCTCTTCATGCTCACCTATGGGGAGCTCCATGGTTTCCTCTTTTGTCCAGGAATGTTCTGGTTCTTTCTGCTCCTCTTTTATCTGCAGAGGTTCTGGTTCCTCTTGGTCCAAACTGGAATTCCTCTCCTGTTCATAGAGCTGCTGGTCAGAGAAATCCTCCTCTTTTCCAACATAATCCTGAAGGCGGTCTGAAAGACAAACACAGCAGACAGACATTTTATTTCCCTCAGCAGCGCTTCCTGTACACCTCTGCCTGGAAGAGACAGACCCCAGCTGAATGTGTCAGAGGCTCAGCAGATTTTAAATGCTTTTCTAATAAAATTCTCTCTTCTATCGTAAAAGAAGCATTATGGTAAGAAAGAGAAATATAGGCCTAAGTGATAAAGCCATCTGCAACAGCTTCCTCATTTTTGCTATAAATGTAGCAGTTTTTTTCCTGTAAAAAGACTTTGAACTATAAAATGCAGTGAGTACAGTTATAAAAAAATCATGTTGCTGGAAGAATTCAGTTTCTGATAAATCTAGACTTTACTGGAGGCAGGAAGGCCTGCAAGGCCTGGACGATGAGGTGATCACCTTCAGTCCCTCACATGGAAATGCATGATCCCTTTCTGGACATCTTAAAAGTGTCATATAATGATTACACAGGTCTCTGAATAGCGATATGTGCTGTTCTATGAGCCCTAATGCAAGCCTGATTATAAGCCATGGAATGAAACGACAGGATTTCTTCCTTTTATTGTATGATCATGAATATTGTGCGCTAACTGGTTGGTTTACAATCGACCGAAGCTGCTGAGCAAAGACGCATCGTAGCAACAAGCACTCACTCACTGAAACATCAAATTGTTGATATGGTAGGGTGACCAGACGTCCTCTTTTTCCCGGACAATATCCTACTTTTCATACCTAAAAAATGTTCGGGGGAAATTTCAAAATCATCCAGGATTTTGGTCGACTACAGTGCAGCAGGTAGTAGAAACAGGGAGCCAGCGGGGGAAGGAGTGACCGAACCCGACCCGGTGACGGTAGCCTGGACAACGGCGGCCCCGTGCTTCCTCCCGCCCTTACCAGGCAGGCGGGGAGAAACAAGGTAAGGTCCTTCTGTAAGGGGGAAGCATACCATCACTGGGTCGGGTTCTGTCGCTAGTCCCCCACTGGGGCCCGGGCCAGTCAGCGGATTCAAACGAAGCACCCAATTGACATCAATTCTGGTGTTTTATGGTGGAAGTTTCGAATTGTGAGATTTGCAGAGAAAGGAGGTGTTGATGAGGTTTGAACTTCTCTGTACGTCCATTTCACCCACTGAACTATCGTTTTCATCTATGACGATGTTAACTTTGTTTTGCATTCTTTGATCCCTTTAAAAGAGGAAATTTTTGTTCATCTGGGAACTCTTGTCTGGGTTCCCCATCACAGAAGAGCAAACTAACTCAGCCATATCGCTCAAGAGGAGGATACTTGCTTACACTGCTGAAGAAAAAGACATTTGATCAAACTAAATTAACATGCACAGAAGAATCAAAGAAACAGAAATTTGACCAGATGAATTGGAGAAACTTCAATACAGCATAAAGGAGGGGTCAGATTGTTAAACCATGTTAATATTGAGAGTAGGGCTGCAACTAACGATTATTTTAAAAATCGATAAATCGGCCGATTATTTTTTCGATTAATCCATGAATCAGACAAAATAATAAATTTTTATTAACCTCTTTATTCCAAAATAAACATTAGAGACAGAACAAACAAGCACACAAGTACAGGTTGCTCATTAACTGTACTGGTGCAATATGAAAAATAAATGTTTGTGTTAAAACTACGCAAACTTACATGAGAAATGTAGCTGTACATCCACAAAATATAGGCTACTTTGTTTCATAAAGCACAAAAAAAGAGGCATTTTTGTTTTTAAAGCCCCTAAGGGGTTCAAACAATAGGCCCCCCCATTTCAACAAATGAGGTTTCTTTAGACTAGAAGAGTTCTGCCTTTTAAGAGTGGAAAGTATAGCAGTTAAAGTTGCTACTTGAGAAAATACTGAACCATAGAGATAAAAATAGCCCTGTGATTCAAATTATAAATTGTATTTGGAATAAAAATGAGAGAACTAGGGGTGTTAAAAAACACATCCTCCAAAGACAGATATTTACATGGGAATGTGGCAGATAATTAATTGACATATTACTGATCTTGCTGGATTTTATTTTGCTTTACGTCCATAAATTGCAGGATCTTCTTTACTTTATCTTTGCCAGAAGATTTAAACTTTAAAAGCCTTGCCCTCATAATTTGCAAGTTAATTTATTTATAAAGTAAATATAAACGTTGCTTAAGCTAATTCAAATGAAATTAAAAGTAAAATAAGTAGCCAACCTTATCACTGTCTGTAACCTACTAACACGGTAAGGAAAGCATCAGATGAGCTACCTGAGAAACTAACGTTACGTTTCCCCACTTTAAAACCAAACAAACATGGCCGCTAACCCTGCTGATCAGCTCTCTTCACTGCCATCGACGGCTCCAACGTGTTTTCTTTTCAGGTGCTGCATCATAACAGTGGTGCTTCCGTGCCATGTTCATTTGTTTTTACAAAAGTTGCATGTTACGACTTTTTTCGCTTTACAAAGCGCAGGCTATTTTAATTATTGTGATCAATTTGCGCCGTCAATCCCTGCGCATGCGCGCTTCATTTGCAGTCTGGACGCTGAGGGTAAACATCCTCTGACTGCAGCGCTGAGAGGGACTCCTGCGGGAGAACGGGGTTGGGATGGGTGAGGCGCCCCACGGCAGCAGCTGCCGCTGGAAGACAAGATTAGGAACGATACATGCTTTCACGTAAGAATCTCCAAAAGCCGCCAGTGACACCGTAAAAAGTCGCCAGATTTGTCGCTAGTCGCTTTTTTGAAAAATAGTCGCTGGAGGGGTCTGAAAAGTCGCTGAGTTGGCAACACTGCGCACCTGCAGCGCTGGTTCACTCTGCCGTATTTTTTTTTTCTTCCCCTGTTTCAGTCAAGTGGATGTGATGACGGCGACGGCGGATGACGCATTAATCGCGCGACACAACTAATCTATGATGAAATTTGTTGCCAATGCTTTTAAAAGTCGATTTTTATCGATTTTATGGATTCGTTGTTGCAGCCCTAATTGATACTGATGACCAGCATTCCAAGAGCCATTAAGATAAGTATAGGAGCCGCCGTGAATTGTCACAACTGATACTCTCTTGGTCTTGATTAATCGACTTGTATCTGTGTTTGTCCTGTTAGCTCCATTTGATACAGTTGACCAATATTTTCTTTTAGAAAGACTGA
>NW_024038498.1:0-31569 GCF_016077235.1 Cyprinodon tularosa
CGCCCCTTTTTTTTCTGGGCTTTTTCAGAAACCACCTCCTGCTGGCTGGGTGCATTCAGAACCCCGACCTCGTCCTCTATGGGACCGTTCAGATCAAGAATCTCCTCCTCTCTGGGTCAGTTCAGAATGTGAACCTCGTCCTCTCTATATCCATTCAGAACCAGAACTCTCTCCTGTTTTGTTCTATTCAGAACAAGAACCTCACATCTCTGGGTCCATTCCGAACAAGAACATCCTCCTCTCTGGGTGTGTTCTGAACGTGACCTTCTCCTCTCTGGGTCTAGTCAGAACCAGAACCTCCATGTCTCTGGGTCCATTCAGAACCAGAACCTCTTCCTCCCTGGGTCCATTCAGAACCAGGACGTCCTACTCTCTGGCTCCATTTAGAACCCGAATCTCCTTCTCACTGGGTCCGTTCAGAATCCGAACCTCTTCCTCTCTGAGTTGGTTCAGAACCACAACCTCCTCATCTCTGGTTCAATTAAGATCCAGAGGCCCTTCCCCTCTGGGTCCAGTCAGAACCAGAATCTCTTCTTCTCTTGGTCCTTTCAGAACCAGAACCTCCTCCTCTCTGGGTCTTCTCAGAACCAGAACCTGTTCCTCTTTGCGTCCGTTGAGAAACCGAACCTCTCCCTCTCTTGGTACATTCAGAACCACCTCCTTCCCTCTGTGTTCGTTCAGAACCAGAACGTCCTCCTCTCTGGGTCCTTTCAGAATCACTTCCTTCTCTCTGGGTTTGTTCAGAATCAGAAACCGTTCCTCTCTTGGCCAGTTCAATACCATAATGTCCTCCTCTCTGTATCCATTCAGAACCAAAACGTCCTCCTCTCTGTATCCATTCAGAACCAAAACGTCCTCCTCTCTGGGTCTATTTAGAATAGGAACCTCTTCCTCCCTGGCTCCATTAAGAACCAGAAACTCTTCCTCTCTGGGTCCGTTTAGAACCAGCATATCCTTCTTTCTGGGTCCGTTCAGAATCCGAACCTCTTCCTCTTTGGGTCCTTTCAGAACCATTCCCTCCACTCTGGGTCCGTTTTGAACCAGAAACTCTTCCTCTCTGATTCCATTTAGAACCAGAATCTCCTTATTTCTGGGTCCGTTGAGAACCAGAAACTCTTGTTTAGAACCAGGATGTCCTTCTTTCTGGGTCCGTTCAGAATCCGAACCTCTTCCTCTCTGAGTCCATTCAGAACCACTCCCTCCTCTCTGGGTTCGTTGAGAACCAGAAACTCTTCCTCTCTTGGTCTATTCAGAACCAGAACCTTACATCTCTGGGTTCATTCAGAACCAGAACCTCCTCCTCTCTTTGTCGGTTCAGAACCAAAACCTCCTTCTCTCTGGGTCTGTTCGACTACCTCCACCTCTCACGGTCTGCTCAGAACCAGAACCTCTTCCTCCATGTGTCAGTTCAGAGCCAGAACCTACTCCTCTCTGGGTCTGTTCAGAACCACCTCCTCATCTCTGGATCCATTCAGAACCATTACCTCATCTCTGAGTCCCTTTAGAACCAGAACCTCCTCCTATCGGGGTCCCTTCAGAACCCGAAACTGTTTCTCTCTGTATCCATTCAGAACCAAAACGTCCTCTCTGGGTCTATTTAGAATAGGAACCTCTTCCTCCCTGGCTCCATTAAGAACCAGAAACTCTTCCTCTCTGGGTCTGCTTAGAACCAGGATATCCTTCTTTCTGGGTCCGTTCAGAATCCGAACCTCTTCCTCTTTGGGTCCTCTCAGAACCATTCCCTCCTCTCTGTGTCCGTTTTGAACCAGAAACTATTTCCTCTCTGATTCCATTTAGAACCAGAGTCTCCTTATTTCTGGGTCCGTTGAGAACCAGAAACTCTTGTTTAGAACCAGGATGTCCTTCTTTCTGGGTCCGTTCAGAATCCGAACCTCTTCCTCTCTGGGTCCATTCAGAACCACTCCCTCCTCTCTGGGTCCGTTGAGAACCAGAAACTCTTCCTCTCTTGGTCTATTCAGAACCAGAACCTTACATCTCTGGGTTCATTCAGAACCAGAACCTCCTCCTCTCTTTGTCGGTTCAGAACCAAAACCTCCTTCTCTCTGGGTCTGTTCAGAACCACCTCCACCTCTCTGGGTCTGCTCAGAACCAGAACCTCTTCCTCTCTGTTTCAGTTCAGAGCCAGAGCCTACTCCTCTCTGGGTCTGTTCAGAACCACCTCCTCATCTCTGGATCCATTCAGAACCATTACCTCATCTCTGAGTCCCTTTAGAACCAGAACCTCCTCCTATCGGGGTCCATTCAGAACCCGAATCTGTTTCTCTCTGGGTCCGTTAAGAACCAGAACTTCCTCATCTCTGGGTCCGTTCAGAACCAGAACCTCATTCTCTCTGGGTCCATTCAGAACCTTCCCTCCTCTCTGGGTTTGTTCAGAACCAAAACGTCCTCCTCTCTGGTATTTTTTTAGAACCAAAACCTCTTCCTCCCTGAGACCATTTAGAACCAACTCCTCCTCCCTGGGTCCATTCAGAACCAAAAACTCTTCCTCTCTGGGTCCGTTTAGAACCAAGACGTCCTCCTCTTTGGGTCCATTTAGAACCAGAATCTCCTTCTCTCGGGATCCGTTCAGAACCAGAACCTCCTCCTCTCTTGGTCTATTCAGAACCAGAACCTTATATCTCTGGGTCCATTCATAACCAGAACCTCCTCCTCTCTTAGTCGGTTAAGAAACCACAACCTCCTCATCTCTGGGTCCGTTCATATCCAGAAGCCCTTCCTCTCTGAGTCCTTTCAGAACCACCTCCTCCTCATCTCTGGATCCGTTCAGAACCAGAACTTCACATCTCTGGGTCCATTTAGAACCAGAACCTCCTCTTCTCTGGTCCTGTTCAGAACCACCTCCTCATCTCTGGATCCGTTCAGAAGCAGAACCTTCTCCTCTCTTGATCTATTCAGAACGAGAACCTGTTCCTTTCTCGGTCCTTTCAGAAATCGAACCTCTCCCTCTCT
Organism: Cyprinodon tularosa; assembly: GCF_016077235.1. Taxonomy (NCBI): domain Eukaryota; kingdom Metazoa; phylum Chordata; class Actinopteri; order Cyprinodontiformes; family Cyprinodontidae; genus Cyprinodon; species Cyprinodon tularosa. The sequence continues at coordinate 2,971 of NW_024038498.1, forward strand.
GTGTCGGTTCAGAACCACAACCTCCTCATCTCTGGGTTCGTTCAGATCCAGAAGCCGTTCCTCTCTGGGTCAGGTCAGAACCACAACCTCCTAATCTCTGGGTCCGTTCAGAACCAACTCCTTCTGTCTGGGTCTGTTTCAGGACCACCTCCTGCTGGCTTGGTGCATTCAGAACCTGAACCTGTTCCTCTCTGGTTCTATTCAGAACCCGGACCTCTTCCTCTACGGGTCAGTTCAGATCAAGAACCTCCTCCTCTTTAGGTCTTTTCTGAGCCAGAACATCCTCCTTTCTGGATCCGTTTAGAACCACCTCCTCATCTCTGGATCCGTTCAGAACCAGAACCTCCTTCTCTGTTGGTCGGTTCAGATCCAGAAGCCCTTCCTCTCTAGGTCTATTTGGATCCAAAACCTCTTCCTCTCTGTGTCAGTTCAGAACCACAACCTTCTACTCTCTGGGTCCGTTCAGAAGCTCCTTCTCTCTGGGTCTGTTCAGAACCAGAACGTCTTCCTCTCTGGGTCCGTTCAGATCTAGAAGCCCTTTCTCTCCGGGTCCATTCAGAATCAACTCCTTCTGTCTGGGTCTGTTTCAGGACCACCTCCTGCTGGCTTGGTGCATTCAGAACCCGAACCTCTTCCTCTACGGGTCCGTTCAGATCTAGAACCTCTTCCTCTACGGGTCAGTTCAGATCCAGAACCTCCTCCTCTCTAGGTCTTTTCTGAACCAGAAAATCCTCCTTTCTGGATTTGTTTAGAACCAGAACAGGCTCCTCTCTGTGCCCGTTCACAAGCAGAACCTCTTACTCTCTGGGTCCATTCAGAATCAACTCCTTCTGTCTGGGTCTGTTTCAGGACCACCTCCTGCTGGCTGGGTGCATTCAGAACCCAAACCTCTTCCTCTACAGGTCCGTTCAGATCCAGAACCTCCTCTCTAGTTCTTTTTTGAACCAGAACATCCTCCTTTCTGGATCTGGTTAGAATCAGAACACCCTCCTCTCTGGGTCCATTCAGAACCAGAACCTCCTCCTCTCTTTGTCCATTCAGACCCAGAATCTCTTCCTCTCTTGGTCTGTTCAGAACCAAAACATCACCTCTCTTTGTCCATTCAGAACAAGAACCTCTTTCTCTCTTAATCGGTTCAGAATCAGAACCTCCTCCTCTCTGTGTCTGTTCAGAACCAGAACATCCTCCTCTCTGCGTCGGTACAGTACCAGAACCCCCTCCTCTCTGGGTCGGTTAAGAACCAGAACCTCCTCATCTCTGGGTCCATACAGAACCAGAATCTCTTCCTCTCTTGTTCCGTTCAGAACTAGAACATTGCCCTTTTTGGGTCCTTTCAGTACAAGAACCTCCTTCACTCTTGATCATTGCAGAAGCAGAACCTTTTTCCTCTCTTGGTCTATTCAGTATCATCACCTCTCTGAGTCCATTAAGAACAAGAACCTCCTCCTCATTCAGAACCAGAACGTCTTCTCTCTCGGTCGGTTCAGAACCAGAACCTCCTCCTCTCTTGGTCCATTGAAAATCAGAACCTTTTCCTCTATGGGTCCATTCAGATCCATAACCTCCCCCCACTCTCTGTCCGTTCAGACTCAGAAGACCGCTTTGGCTTTTTCCCTGAAACATGCAAACCTTTACTGTTACAGCCATGATCTCTTCTGACAATCATTTTAACCTGAAAACTATCAATATAAAGTAGACTTGAGCAGAATTGTTTGGTTCAAAGCTTCAAATCAGAATTTGATGATCTATGGCCAAAATGCTGATGAAGATTTTCAGTCATTCAGGTCATAGTCATTCAGTAAAAGTTCAAAAAAATATCCACTGGACTTGGTTTCCAAGATTTGAAGACGTTTCACCACCTCTCCAGGAGGCTTTCTCAATTCAAATGTCTGGATCCGCAGTGAGTTTGAGTCTTATATAGACAAAGCATTATATCGCTTGGAAACATGCAAATGGTAACCGGTGGGTTGTTTGGTACCATTGTTATCCTGTAATATCTGAAACCTGTCTATGGTTCTGAGGGTCAGTCATTAAAGGAGGGGGATTGCCATTAAGAGGGGGATTATCTCCTGCAATATCTGAAACCTGTCTATGATTGTTAAGGGTCGGTCGTTAAGGAGGTATTGTTCACCGGCTGGAGCGGGTAAGTGCTTCGTTCCCCTGTGATGGGGTGTGGTAATATCTTGAAAAGATATCTATGATGTAATTGTATGTTTTTGGAAGCTGGAATCTGATTCCACCACCTCTGTTTAAAGTTGTTTCTTCTCTCTTAACATAGATGGCTTCCTTCATGCCTCTCTCAAACCACCTATTTTCTTTATCCAGATTGTGAACATTCTGCTCCTCAAAAGAATGCCCTTTGTCCACAAGGTGTAGATGTACTGCAGAGTCTTGTCCAGAGGAGGCCGCTCTTCTGTGTTGGGCCTTGCGTCTGTGGAGAGGTTGTTTGGTTTCTCCAATATAAAGATCAGAGCATTCCTTGCTGCACTGAACAGCATATACCACTCCGCTCATATTCGGTCTGAGGGTTTTATCTTTAGGATGCACTAGCCTCTGTTAAAGGGTTTAATTTGGTTTGAAATGTACTGGAATCTTGTGTTTGGAGCTTTTCAGACACTCCAGCAGCATAAGGGATTATGATGTTATTGCGTTTAATTTTCTCATCGCTATCTTCTGTTGCGTGTCTTTTGGATTTCCTTGCTGATATGATAAATGCCCAGTTTGGATATCCACAGTGTTGGGTTCCAGAGGCTTGCCCTCCAGAGGGCGCCGAGGATCCCTTCCTGTTTGTATGTTTTTTCTGTTGGGATCTGGGGTACTGTTGGGATCTGGAGTTTCTGCCACCTGTCTCCAGCAGAGAGCGCCATGGGTCTCCTGAGCTGGAGCCTCCTGCACACCTGAGGATCATCAGCTGATCAGCAGACCAGCTACATAAGCAGCGGCCAGACCTGTCTTCAGCGCCGGAGTCTTGACCAGTTTTGGTTAGCAACACCTGAGCCTCAGCCTGCACATAGAATCTCAGACTACTCTGGAGAAGAGTTTTCGATTGACTTCCGTGGCAGAGCCGCTACTTCCGGTTGGAGTGATGCCATGCTTAAAAACATCTTCATAAACGAATTAAATAAAGAAATTAAGGACAAACTAGTAACAATAGATGAACCTGCAACCCTGGAAGAACTTATCTGCATAGCAATCTATCCAGATCACAGACTACGAGCCAGAGCCGAGCCCAGATCCAGGAATCCAGTTCAACCCAGCTCAGCCCAGTCTAGCCCAGTCCAGTCCAGTCCAGTCCAGCCCAGTCCAGCCCAGCCCAGTCCAGCTCAGTCTTGCCCAGTACAGCTCTGTACAGCCTTGTTCAGTCCGTCTTTACGCCAGGTCAGTTTCAGCCACCACTTACATGATCGTCAGTTAGCACCATCCATTAGGAAACTTAAAATCAGACCACAAGTAACAACCAAAACAGTCAGAGCTCCCGTAATCCATGAGTCAGACCTCTGGAACTTCTACTACGGGGATCGAGATGATCTTTTCCCCTTCTTGTCACCTCATAATGAACCAATTAGTCCTACTCCTAAGCCCGTTAGCATTTCAGCTAAACCTGCACCTGAACCCACTTGCACACCAGTTAGCCTGTTGCCACAGTCAGTCTGTGAACCCATTAGCCCAGCTTCTAAGACCCCCCGACATAAGAGACGGCGTCGCCGTAGGCCCGCTCTGAGCCGTCTAGAGACCCCTGAACCAGCTCTGAGCCGTCTAGAGACCCCTGAGCCAGTTCTGAGCCGTCTAAAGACACCTGAGCCAGCCCTGAGCCATCTTGAGTCAGCTCTGTGCCATTTAGAAACCCCTGAGTCAGATCTGTACCGTTTAAGACCCCTGAACCAGCTCTGAGCAGTCTAGAGACCTCTGAGCCGGTTCTAAGCCATCAAGAGACCCCTGAGTTAGCTCTGTGCCGTCTAGAGACCTCTGACTTAGCTCTGTGCCGCCCAGGGACCCCTGAGCAGAACTTTAAAGAAGCGTCAGAATTCGAGGTATGTGATTTTACGCCTCCTAGGACCTCTCTGCAGGTGCTCCAGACCGCCAAGAGTCCTCTACGAGCATCACAAGCCACCTCTGAGACTGAACTTTTGCCACCGTGGGCGGTTTCCTCCATGCTGAACTTGGAGCCACAGTCAGTGGTCTCCTCTGTTCCTGATGTATAGCCACAGTCGGTGGTCTCCTCTGTTCCTGATGTGGAGCCACAGTCGGTGGTCTCCTCGGTTCCTGATGTGGAACCACAGTCAGTGGTCTCCTCGGTTCCTGATTGGGAGCCACAGTCGGTGGACTCCTCTGTTCCTGACCCAGAGCCGCAATCCGCGGGCTCCTCTGTTCCTGATCCGGAGCCGCAATCGGCGGGCTCCTCTGTTCCTGATCCAGAGCCGCAATCGGCGGGCTCCTCTGTTCCTGATCCGGAGCCGCAGTCGGCGGCCCCCTATGAGCTTGCTCCTGAACCACAGTCGGCGGTCACCTCTGAGCCTGCTCCTGAGCCGCAATCTGCGGCTCCCCAAGGCCCTGTTACTGGACCACAGTCAGTGGCCTTCTCAGAGTCTGTTCCTGAGCCGCAGTCGGCGGCCACCTCTGGACCTGTTTCTGAGTCGCAGTCAGCGATCCCTCCTGCTTCAGTTCCAGAGCTGCAGTCCGCGGCCCCCTCTGAGACTGTTGCTGAGCCGCTGAAGAGGGGACGGCGTTCCCCTTGGGGCTTCCTGTTGAAACTGGGGCGTCGTCCTCCTCCTTAGGTCCTGCAACGACGGCTGAGATGTTGTCCTTCCCCAAAGAGTCAGCAGAAACAGAGATGTCATCCATCTATAACCCTCCTACGTCACCTGACCCACGGCCAGCCTCCTGAACGTCTGATTCGCCTCCGGCCCTGCGGCCGGCCTCCAGAACCTCTGCCATGCCTCCGGCCAAGCAGCGGGCCCCTTGAGACGCAACTTCATTTCCGGCCCTGCGGTCGGCCTCCAGAGCATCAGCCTCGCCTCCGGCCCCGCGGCCGTCCTCCAGAACATCTGCTTCGCCTTCGGCCCCGCAGCCGGCCTCCAGAGCGTCTGCCCTGCTGCCGGTCCTACGGCCGGCCACCTGAGACTCTACTTTATAAACTCTCAGAGCCTTTTGTTGTTTTTGTCCACCTTAAGTGGATCGTTTTTTGTTCAGGACTCAGTTTTTGTTTTTTGCCCTCCTTGCCTGGTTCCCCCTCCGCCCACCCTGGGTGGGTTGTTTTTTGTTTTGGACTCTGTTTTTGTTGTTTCTTGCCCTCCTTGCTTAGTGCCCCCTCCGCCCGCCCTGGGTGGGTTGTTTTTTGTTTGTTGTTTCTTTATGGACTATTCTGAGGGCGTCTGGAATCCGCCCTTGAGGGGGGGGCTCTGTTGGGATCCAGAGGCTTGCCCTCCAGAGGGCGCCGAGGATCCCTTCCTGTTTGTATGTTTTTTCTGTTGGGATCTGGGGTACTGTTGGGATCTGGAGTTTCTGCCACCTGTCTCCAGCAGAGAGCGCCATGGGTCTCCTGAGCTGGAGCCTCCTGCGCACCTGAGGAACATCAGCTGATCAGCAGACCAGCTACATAATCAGCGGCCAGACCTGTCTTCAGCGCCGGAGTGTTTACCAGTTTTGGTTAGCAGAACTTGAGCCTCAGCCTGCACATAGAATCTCAGACTACTCTGGAGAGTAACCTTGATTCTAACCTGCCTCTGTCTTCTCTGCTCCTAGGAAAACCCGACTGAAGTCTGTAGCTCTGGAGGAGCTCATGTTTGGAAACATGCCTGCCTGCCCAGAGAAGCCAAACCTGAAGATTCTCTGTCTGTGTCTCCTGGTAAGTTCTCATGAGTGAACTAGGAGAACAACTCAAGGTCCCATTACAGGACTCCTCAGAGAACCATATTCATGTTGCTCTTTCATTACCATGGGCTTATGCAGATTTACATGGATATTGTGGATAGTTCAGGTCTTAAACCTCAACAACTAAGAAATAAAAAGACTTACTGGTTGTGTGTTGGGGAGAGACAGAGATAAACTTGGGTGGCAGCAGATTGTTGGTTTGATGAGAAAGTATGACACCAGAGCATACCAGCTCCTATCATCTGTCTCCCTCTCATCTCTGCCTTGGTCTCCTTCGTGTCATGGTGCATTTGCTTTACAGACATGAAATTATGCTTATGTGATGTGATGCACACACACATATAATCACACATTTTTTGAGAGCTGGAGAAACCCCTAATGAATCAGCCTCAATTAAAAAGAAATTAGGAGGCTTTATACCTTAAATCAAGATTTATACAGAGGCATGCAGGGAAAGGGGAAACTAATTTAGGAATATGTGCCAGTTTGACTAAATCTAACACGAGTTTTCTTTGGGACAGAAAACAGCTGCTCACGTCCTGTATGTTAAGACTATGTCCTGTTCTTATAAATTTTCTTAAGTTTTGGGGGGAATTTGTCTAGCTCATGAACAGTGATATACCTGTAATGTAATGATTTATTTCATTACAACATACAACATATGATGAGTGAAAACTTTTTTAGTTAAATTTTTAATAAAAAGCTGTGGCTTATTGTGCCGACTCATTCAGTTAAACATTAACACTAATGTTCAAATCAGCAATAAACTTAAAGGGGTGTTATTCAATAAATTAACTCCTGTGTTAGCACATAACCTATCTTATATATTCATTTATATGTACCCCATATTTTAATTGAATTCAATTCAGTTTATTTCTATAGCCCACATTCACAACACATGTCAACTCAAGGCAGTTTACAGTTCACCAGATCATACAGTCAAATTGATTCAAAGGGAAAACTCCCTTTAAACAGGAAGAAACCTCCAGCAGAAGCAGGCTCAGTGTGAGCAGCCATCTGTCGAGGCTGACTGGGGTTCAAGGAGACAGAAGCAGAGATACAAAAGGCAACTGCAAAAGTCCAGAAACACACTAACAGGCAGACAAGCTCCGAGCCAACTCCCATGCCAGAGGATGAAGAGAGCACATCCAGCCAGTCACAGTCAGAGAAACAGGACCACACTGAAATCACCACACTGGATCCTCCTGGGCTGGAGCCCTCCAGCACAGCTGACGCTCATCAGCTCATCAGGAGACAGGCCTTTATAAGCAGCTGCCAGACCTTGCTTCGACGCCATTCTGGAATCCACCTGCTGCTCTTGGGAAAGAGCTAATCACTTCAACTAAGGTCTGTTCACTGGAAGTCAGAAGTAAGACGCTGCTGCTGCCTAAGCACTCTGCTGAACCAACAGTCTCTGGACCCAAGAGAACAAACCTGGACCTCTTCAAGGAATCCACTGAAATATCTGAAAACCCATTCAACTTATCTGCATACCCAGCTAACCAACTATCCGTCTCTGCAGACGCCAGAGAATCCTGCGCGGACCAGAACCTGAATCTTGTCTTGTTTTTGTGAAACTTTAATAAACTCTGTTAAACCTTTTACCAAGTCTCAGTGGTGTTCTGCATGTGGGTTTATCTCTAAACCGATCATGACAGAACACTCCGGCCAAACACAAAGCCCAGCAGATCACCTCCGGAGGAGGCTTGAGGAGCAGGAAACCCAAATCCATGGACAAGCGCACACCCTCCGTGAGTTAAACCGCCAGCTAGAATATCAGAACCAAGTTTTACAGAATTATGCTAGCTACATGGCAAATGCTAACGCTACGCCTGCAGCCCATCCAGTTCCGGAACCACTTCCGCCACTCAGGTCACCGTCTGTGACGTCATTTCCTGAGTTCCGTCCAAGTCCTCCTGAAAGATTTTCAGGTAATCAAAAGGATTGTAGAGGATTTTTTTTTCAATGCCGTTTACTTTTTGAACACTCACCTGTCAGTTTTCCCAATGACAGAAAAAAGATTTCTTTCATTCTCTCTCAGCTTACTGGACGAGCGCTAGAATGGGCGGAGGCAAGGTTCTCTTCTGAATCCAGTTTTTCATGTACATTTTCTGAATTCATCTCTGAGTTTTCTCAGGTTTTCAACCATGTCTCTGATAAAACCATTTATTCCCGAGCCCTGCTAGATTTGGAACAGGGAAAATCAACAGTAGCTGAATTTTCCATTGACTTCCGGGTTAAGGCTGCAGCCTCAGGTTGGAACGAGTGCTCACTTAAGAGTGCTTACTTTAAGGCCCTGAATGACAACATTAAAGATGAACTCGTCACATTAGACGAACCAGCTAGTTTGGAAGATTTAATCCGTCTGACTATCAGGTTGGATAACAGGCTTCGGACTAGAAATCTCTCAAGAGAGAAAGACCGAAATGTTTTTGTTTCAACCCCTGCATCTGATAATGCTTCTGTTTTTCCTGGCTCCCCAGAATCTGTTTCCAAGCCGAGGTCAAGGGATCTGTCTCGCCCAGCTCCCGTCAAGGTATCTTATTTCTCTCCTTCTGAAGGAGCGGAAGGTGAGCCCATGCAAATCGGACACACCAGGCCATCTCCTGAAGAAAGGCAACGAAGATTCAGAGCTAAACTGTGCCTGTACTGTGGTGAGACTGGACACTTTATTGCTTCTTGCCCGACTAAATCAAAAGCCTGGGCCCGTCAGAGGATGTGAGGAGTCTGACGGGCCACCTAAGATCTGCAAAAACTCGTCATTTGTTGTTATCAGCTACTCTGTTTTTTGATAACCAGAATCTCACCCTGTCAGCATTCAGGGTGTGAAAGAAACCTAATTGATTCTGAACTGGTCCAGCAGCTATAGATTGAGACTGTTACTTTAATCAAACGCCTCCGAGTCTCTGCCATCGATGGAAAGAAATTGCATCAAGTTACTCATCAGACACAACCGTTGGAACTGTTGATCTCTGGAAACCATCGGGAAAAGCTAACCTTTTTTGTTTTTCCTTCAGCTTGTTCCCCCCTGGTGTTAGGATTCGAATGGCTGGAACGTCATAACCTCCACATCAACTGGGCTGAGCGCCACATTGAATCCTGGTCAACTTCCTGTCACGAATCCTGTCTTCGTTCTGCGGCTCCTGCTATTCAGTCCCCTAGAGGTAGGGGGGAGATGGACTCTCCTGACCTTACTTCTGTTCCCCCTGAGTATCATGATCTGGCTCCAGTTTTCAGTAAGGTCAGTGCTACGTCTCTTCCACCTGACAGACCATATGACTGCGCCATAGATCTATTACCTGGAGCCCCTCTTCCCAGCAGCAGGCTGTATAACATTTCCAAACATGAACGAGAGACTATGGAAAAATACATTAACGAATCCCTGGCTGCTGGAATACTTCGTCCATCCTCATCCCCTCTCGGTGCTGGTTTTTTCTTTGTGGGAAAAAAGGATGGTTCCCTGCGCCCCTGTATAGATTACAGAGGTTTAAATCAGATCACTGTGAAAAATAAGTATTCTTTACCATTACTGGCCTCTGCTTTTGAACCTGTACAAGGTGCTACAGTGTTTACCAAACTCGATCTGGGAAACGCCTACCACCTCCTCAGAATAAGAGAAGGGGATGAGTGGAAAACAGCCTTCAAGACCCCCTTAGGGCAATTCGAGTATCTGGTCATGCTCTTTGGTCTCACTAACGCTCCTGCCTTTCTCCAAGCTCTGGTTAATGACGTCCTCAGAGACTTTTTGAACATTTTTGTTTTTGTTTACATCGATGACATTTTGATTTACTCCAAGAACCTCTCTGACCACAAAAAACATGTTTGTTTAGTCCTTCAGAGACTGCTGGAGAATAAGCTTTTTGTGAAAGCCGAAAAATGTGAATTTCATCAAAAATCTGTCACTTTCCTAGGGTTTGTGCTCGAGGGTGGGCAGGTGAAGCCATCAGAGGACAAGATAAAGGCAGTTCTGGAATGGCCTACACCTGAAAACCGCAAGCAACTGCAGAGATTCCTCGGTTTTGCAAACTTCTACAGGAGATTCATCAAAAATTATAGCCAGACAGCCCTACCTCTCAAAGCTCTTACTTCTGTTAAGAGAACTTTTCAATGGACTCCTGAAGCCGAAGAGGCCTTTAATAAATTAAAGAAACTCTTTTCCAGCGCTCCCATTTTGGTTCAGCCAGATCCAGCGAAGCAGTTCATCCTCGAGGTTGATGCATCTGATTCCGGTGTTGGAGCTGTGTTGTCTCAGAAGTCTGATTCTGATCATAAAACTCATCCTTGTGCTTTCTATTCACGCAGACTCTCTCCAGCCGAGCAAAATTATGACGTTGGAGATCGAGAACTTCTGGCCATTAAGCTCGCCCTGGAGGAATGGAGACACTGGCTCAAGGGGGCAGAGCATCCAGTACTGGTTTGGACAGACCACAAGCACCTGGCCTATATTCAGTCAGCCAAAAGGTTCAATTCACGGCATTTAAGGTGGTCTTTATTCTTCGCTCGGTTAAATCTCATCATTTCATACAGACCTGGTTCCAAAAACGTCAAGCCCGACTCTCTCTCTCGTCTGTATTCGTCCGATCAACCTGAGACACCAGAACCTGTTCTTCCCGCCTCATGCACTGTAGGAGCCGTTTCCTGGGAGATCACTGATTTGATCAACTCTGCCCTGGCCTCAGAACCTGACCCAGGTAATGGTCCTCCTAATAAAATGTATGTTCCTTCTTCCGTCAGATCCCGCCTCATCCAGTGGATGCACGCAGCAAAATTTTCGTCCCATCCTGGAGTAAGCAGAACCATCGCCCTCATAAGCAGGCGATTTTGGTGGCTGTCCTTACATAAGGACGTTAAGGAGTACGTGCTGGCTTGTCCCATCTGCGCCCGAAATAAGACCTCTCACCAACCACATTCTGGCCTGTTACATCCTCTACCGGTTCCAACCCGTCCCTGGTCGCATATCGCTGTTGATTTCGTCACTGGTCTCCCGATTTCTCGAGGTATGACTACAATTCTAACCATAGTTGATCGATTCTCCAAGGCCTGTCATCTGATTCCCCTCAGAAAGCTCCCTACTGCATTCCAGACGGCTCAGCTTCTGGCGAAGCATGTTTTTCGCCTCCATGGTATCCCTCAGGAAATCCTCTCAGATCGTGGTCCCCAGTTCATCTCTCAGGTCTGGAAAGCTTTCTGTTCGGCTCTAAACTGCAAATCCTCCTTGACTTCTGGTTACCATCCTCAATCTAACGGGCAGACGGAGAGGATGAACCAGCAACTCGAGTCCGCTCTCCGCAGCCTGACCTCAAATAATCCTTCCGACTGGAGTCAATTTTTAACCTGGATTGAGTATGCACACAACTCTCTCAGATCTGCCTCCACTGGTTTGTCTCCCTTCCAAGTGTCTCTAGGTTATCAGCCTCCACTCTGTCCTGCAGACGAGAGAGAGATATCTGTAAGATCTGTCCATCATCACATCCGTCGTTCCCAGCGTATTTGGAAGGAGACCATCACTGCCCTCACCCGTTCCTGTGTCTACCAAGAGGTTTGCGGACTCTAGAAGACGTCCGGCTCCCAACTTCACCCCTGGCCAAGAGGTTTGGCTGTCGACCCGGGACATACCTCTGAAAGGTATGTCCAGAAAGCTTTCCCCGAGGTTCATTGGTCCTTACAAGGTGGATCGAATCATCAATCCCTCTGCTGTCCGCCTACATCTGCCTCCTTCTCTTCGTATCCACCCCACATTCCATGTCTCCCAGTTGAAACCTGTCATTTCCAGTCCTTTGTGCCCACCATCCGACTCCCCTCCACCCGCCCTGGATATCGACGGTCATCCGGCATACACAGTTCGCCGGATCGTGGACTCCTGTCAGTGAGGTCGCGGATGGCAGTACCTCGTCGACTGGGAGGGCTACGGTCTATCCGTCAACTATCCGTCTCTGCAGACGCCAGAGAATCCTGCCCGGACCAGAACCTGAATCTTGTCTTGTTTGTGTGAAACTTTAATAAACTCTGTTAAACCTTTTACCAAGTCTCAGTGGTGTTCGGCATGTGGGTTTATCTCTAAACCGATCATGACATAAATAATGACAAAGAATAAACTAAAGTGACCAGAAAAGTGACCAAAAGAAATATAACAAATAAATAAATAAAATAAATAAATTCTCTCAATTGTTAGAACTACGTGGGAAACTGCCCAGAACTGAAAATATATATATATTTTCACGAAATTCCCGAAGATTCCTCGGAGGCGATGCAGAGCCGCGTCGGGGCCTACACAGCTCTTACTCCTGCAGGTGTGAGCGGCTGAGATGATAAAAAAAAGTTGGTTGTTTTATCAGACTTCGTTTTCACTGGTTCCCTACAAATTTTACAGATGACTGTGGTTTGTTTTTTGTCCAACCTGCCATGACCGATATACTGCCATACTGGCGAACTACAAAAACCCTTCTTTGGAACAATTTCCTCCACCTCTCCTTGCTGAGACATCTTTATGTGCTCTGTGTTGTGGTTTGAGAGGGCGGCGCTTGGTGATGGCGTGCCTGGGTCCGCGATTGCGATTGGTTGGGAGGAAGTAGTGCCTAGCATAAACCTACATGATAGGCTACAATGAGCAGGAAGGAAAACTGTGTTTTTTTTATCGAACTTCTATCGACTGTCTTTTTTTCTATTGCGCCACACGTCTATCAATCGATATATATCGTTATTGAATTATCGCCCAGCCCTAAAATATATATATATATATATATATATATATATATATATATATATATATATATATATATATATAAAAAAAACTGAATTAAACAGTCTAACTAACCAAATTAATTAAATTATGTTTTTGTGATTGGGATGCAGGCTGTGTTAAATGACACTGATGTGCAACTTTTGCTGTTATTTAGTCAGCAGTCTTTTCTCAAACCATATGGCATCTCTTTAATGCTGTCAAAGACTTTTTCTTTTCCTCTTTGTATTTCTGTAAGACGAGTTTTTTTTCCTCAGGAAAATCATGACGCTCTCCCTTCTGCGCGCAGAATTGAAGGTATAGAGGACGATCATTTATTTCTGGCCATCTAAATAAGTAGTCCTCCTAATTGCTAATCATTCAGGTGAAATGTTTACATAAGGCCGTCCTACACGCTCATCCCGTTAGCTATCTTTTTCTGTGGGTGTGCACATTCGGGCGTATATCTTTGGTGACCTCGGTTTCAGACAGTCTTTGAAGTTCACCTTTCTTCCCGCATTTTTTTGAAGATGCCAAGGGTCCTAAGAGAAAAAGTGTCTACAAATGTCTGAGAAGAAAAGAAAGGTCTCAGAAGAGACAGATATATCCCAGAATGCTTAGCACAGAGAGCTCTCCTCGCAAAGCATTATGGGATTTGCTGTCACAGCAGCCCACTGTCACCATAGGCCGTCACTACCCAAAACTAAAAGCAAAAATGGCGCAGGCACTGCGCAGTGGAGGAGGAGTTATGTGACCAACGGAGCAAAAAGTATTGATCATCTGACTGAAGGCACAGTTAACTGAGTTTGCTATAAAGTCTACTATATAGTCCCCACCAGGCCAGCTGACAGGTTTGCTAGGGCCCGGGACAAAACATTCTTTTTGGGCCCCCCCCTCTACTCCTATTATCTTTGTTTTGCTATAGGCCTGCTCTACTCCAGCCAGTAACATGTAGGGTAAGGAAAATACCGTATTTTCACGACCATAAGGCGCACCCTACTAAAAGGCGCAGTCTAAGTTATGTGTGCCATTACTGTATTTAACACACACATAAGGCGCACCGGACTATAGGGCACGGGTTTTATATACAGGTACATGTTGGGTTTTAAATCCAGAGAAATGTGAGTTTAAAAGATTAAGAGGACGAAATGATCAAACACAGACAGGGATTTGGAACGTCAGCCTCTGCAGTAGGGGAGAAGAACTGCTGTCTCAGAACCAGCACCTTTTCTCTCAGATCCCTTCACAGCAAAGCCTTTTATTAACAGTTTACAACATAATAGGGCGGGTCTTAAACAGAAAACCCAGTAATGATTATCTGGCAGGATGCAGGTCATAAGACCATCTGTGAAATGACCATCTGGCTGGATGGAAGTTACACAACCGTGTGACTCTGCCTCATGACCTACTGGATGCAGGTCATAAAAGTTTATGACCCTCCTGATTGAATCACAGGGCAGAAATGTAGCATCTTATTTCTTTCAATGTTTCATATGCGCACACAATAATTTTACTCTAACAGTACATATCCTCTCCTATGTTTAAATACCTCTACTGCGTATTTAAAAATAGAGCGGGAGCAAAACTGAGTATGATTGTGCTTTATTCATGTATTTATTACAAAGTATTAATCAAACCTGGAAGCTGGCCGTGAGACAGACACCTCGCTGATGACACAGAGGGCTGTGATCACTCCTCTGAAACAGTTTATTGATGCATAAATGAACTTAAATTGCAGAAATCTGCCGGCAGAATATGTTCACTTTTATTATCCTGGTGCCTGCAGTTTAGATTATAGTTTAGATTGAGCTACTCTATCATTTCTTTGCCTTGCAGCTATATTTGCTGTGATCAGTGGGAATAAAGTAGTTTTAATATGTTTTTAAGTAAGAAAATCCACCTGAAAACTTAATTCAACAGCAGCCTCTGGCCGGGTCGCCTCCTCGCGGTTCACCGCGGCGGCTGGTAGGTGTTTTTCATCAAAATAATCCAAACTGCAGGCACCAGGATAATAAAACATATTCTGTCGGCAGGTTTCAGCATTTTAAGTTAATTTAGGTGTTAATAAACTGTTTTAGAGGAGCGATCACAGCGCTCTGTGTCATCAGTGTCTGTCTCACTGTCAGCTCCCAGATCAGCTTCTCTGATTGGTTGATGGGGTGCATAGCTGGTTCTTCCAGTTTCAATAACAATGTTTGTGTGCCCAATTTCTTTCATGCCCTGGAAATCTTTCATAAAACTGTATTTATTTATATTTTAGGTATTTTCATCTCAACTATTGGATTTATTTTTATTTTTTTTAACAGTGTCCTGTCTGGCAATGTGGCAATAAGAATAATTGTCTTGATGCCAAAAAGAGCCCAACAGATTTCACTTTCACAAGTGGAGCAGTATGGCAATTGCCATATTGCTCCACTTGTTTCATGAATATGATTTGCTTTATTATAATTATGCAGGGAGTTTTACGGTTTATATGGACACTGCAATGTAAATAGAACAGAAGAGGAAAAACAGAAGAAGAAAAAGAAAAAAAAGAGAAAAGATGAAAGAAAGAGGAGATAGAAAGGAGACAATGACAAAACATTTTTAGTCTGCTTCATTACCTGTAACGAGATGCAAAAAGAACAGCACAACTGAAAGACATGGTACGGGACATACAATAAAGCAACACCTTGAAACTACTGCTGAAGTAGTATCAACTATTGGATTTAGTGCAGTAGTTTATCTTTTCTTTACTTCATTACAGATTAGCAAGCCTACTATACATGGTGTACCCCACCTCTTGCCCATTGACTGCCGGAGATAGGCACCAGCACCCCTCACAACCCGACTTGGGACAAGCGTGTCAGATAATGAATGGATGGATATATAATATGATAGTCATGGGTGCTTGTTAATGACATCAAAGTTATTTCTAACTAAAAGAGTATTACAAAGCATTAAATTAGAGATACTCATTCCTCTATGCATGGATTCATTTTATTGAGACATTTTTATCAAGCCTTAGTAATACAGATTACAACAAGCTCATGTTATACTTTTTTGACATTAGTCCTGTTAGCTTCTTTACTGAACAGAAACTGGGGGGTGGGGGAGACTCGGAACACAATAGGTGCGTCCCAATTCAGGGGCTGCAAAGGCCCCAGCCCTCATGGGCCAGGTCCTCCAAAGACCTCAATAACGACAGAGGCCTGAAGTGATCAGCAGTGAAATGGGACAGTCAAGCCTTCAGCGGCAGACCCCTTGCTCACCACTTTTCTTCAGTTGCCTAGCAACCGTATGAGGCACAGACCTATTAAGTCTGAACATCATCTTTTATTTACAACATTTATGTGTATATACATATAATAGTTATAAGAGGAAAACAAAAATCTTTGAAAATTCAAATTAGTATGACATCATTGTTATGAATGCTGTTAAAGAAAACTAGCACAAAAAACATTTACCAAAGGTTAAAGTATAACGCACATTAAATATTCAAAAAGGAAAGGAGGTAAGACGGCCCAGTTGGCTGACAGCTGCCAGAGTCAGCTGCTACTTAAAAACCTAAAAAACTCCTTTTAATTAGGAGGGATGTTAAAGAACAGAGCAGATATTTAAGTTTTTCTAACCTGATGTGTCCTACAGATTGCTCTAAATCAGGCGTCTCCAAAGTCGGTGCTCGAGGGCCTTCAGGTCTGGAGGGCTGTCCTTCAGGTTTTAGACGTTTCCCTGCTCCAGCACAGCTGATGTTAATTGAAAGGTGATTAACAGGCTTTTGCTGAACTGCAGTGATCATAATCAGCTGTGCTAAAGCAGGAAAACCTCTAAAACCTGCAGGACAGCGGCCTTCGAGGACCGACCTTGGGGATGCCTGATCGAAATGTAGGACGCATGTTTCGGTCACATTTTAAGGATCCTTAAGGGCTGGTTATACTCCCGCAGCATTGTGTTGCAGTGAGCTTGCTTAAGATATTTTTGATTTATGCTCAATATTGAAGCCTGACCTGTGCTAGGTTATTCCACGCCACAACACTAGAGGGACAATCACGAACTAGCTGTGAGTCTACATACGACCGAGGCGGTGAGGAAGTGGAGGCAAGTTTGTGCGACAATGGAGGGTCATGAGGGCAAAAAAAGAGCAGGGATCCAGGTGGAAAAAGCTATGTGTGCATTTGCATTTACTGCGACACACAAGCAGACGACTTGGTTTCTGTGTATATATAAGGCTTTAGGATGATTTGTCGATGATTTGTCCCTCTGTCTTTGAACTGCTGATTAATTTTGATGTACAGCTGATCAGGTGGAATCACTTTCACCTCCAGTTTCTTTTGGTAATTTTGTTTTAAGGGACTTCACTTAATAAAATTTTGTTGCACCATTCACCATTCACTCTCTCAAATCATCTAAAAAGTTCTGCACCTCGACCTGTCAATCAGCTGCAGTACCTCTGTGATGTCATTTCCTGTCAACTCTGGGCACAGAAGAGCTGCTTACCGAGATCTCTGAGGTCATATCTCCAATACATCTGTGTTGCAGAGGCGCAAGGGCGGAAATATGTCACCAATCCGACAACGAATAAAACAGCTTTACTCTTCATTAAAGATCAAACATTTATCTTGCACATCTAAAAAAATATATTAATATATTTCAAAATATTTTAATTTTATAATTAAAATTTTCTTTGTTTTTTTATGTCTTAATCAAGGTCATTGGGTGGGTGAGGCTGCACCATAGCGCCCTCTATTTACCAGTTGCCACTGGCCTTGGTGCTGGTTTTTATACCGTTTGCTCTACCCTATCATTTTAAAGTGTTAAAATCTGTCTGTTTCCTCCCACAATTCTTACATTGTTTCAATATAGATCTGCTGTGGGAATAAAAGGATTGGGCAAAGATTAAGAGCATTAAGCTTATAAAATCTATTGCAAGAGTAAATAACTCCCCTATAGTTGCAGCACGATTAATAAAGTAGACATCAGTTAGTGATCTTAGAGAGAGTACTCTGCTCATGGCACTTTCATTCTACTAAATGTCTGCTCCTGGCTCCTCATCATTATCTTTCCCTCATCAGCTCTTAAACCTGAGTTTAGAGTATGACATGTATGTGATAGTACAATAATGCTTTATCACACTCATGGTGAGACTTTTGACTGCACAGTAATCCAGTAACAACCAGATGGGATAAATGAGTTATGCCAATGATATTAGAAAGCTGTGCCATATGTTGCTGTGATGTTCATGCCTAATGGGATCTCCTTTATTAGCTTATAGAATTCACACAAAGCAAAGAAAATATGTAACCTGTCTTACTTTTCTTTTATCTACTTTCTTTTCAAATCAAATTGAATGTCCTTACTCTTATATAGTGATAGAATGACTTAAAACACTGACTTTCTGCAGGAAGTGCATACTCACATTTAGCATTTAGGTGTAAAAAAATAACATATCCATGACTTTCTATTCATGGAAGATCTGGTTTACAAGGTTACAGTAGTAAGCATTCTAAATTTCCCAATTTTCCTTGATGGGCCCTTGGCTGGTCCTTGGCTGGACCCCTAAAATTAATTTTTAAACATCTTTGTACTAAAATAACCTTTCTGTCATGATTTGTGGACATTAAGATCTAAAGAGAAGCATAATCTCACGGTCAGACCCTGTAATTCAGTGAAACGGTGGAGTCAGAGTAAAAAAATATGCAAGAGGGGGTCACTCCAGTGGCTGGAAGCTGGAGTTGCAGGGAAGTGGGCTGCCATTCAGTTGGCGTTGGACTGGGAAGGGTTATTTTGAATGGCTGCTACTGTAAATGTAAAAAAGGATGTTAGGATTATTTATATTGATTATCTGTGAGTCTGCAAAAACCCTAATATTACCTGCCTGTTGTCAAAACTAAAGTTGTCCCTGGTAGTTTATCTAATTAGGACAGTTCTTCTGTCAAGATATACGGTTTATTATGTACATGACAGGGATTTGGGAATGGAATGAGAGCAGTGTCCTTAATAATAATAATAATAATAATAATAATAATAATAATAATAATAATAATAATAAATAAATACA
The DNA here is from genome assembly GCF_016077235.1 of Cyprinodon tularosa. Classification (NCBI taxonomy): domain Eukaryota; kingdom Metazoa; phylum Chordata; class Actinopteri; order Cyprinodontiformes; family Cyprinodontidae; genus Cyprinodon; species Cyprinodon tularosa. Next base: position 21,597 of record NW_024038498.1, read on the forward strand.
TAATAATAAAAATGTTGTTAGTAATTTTTTGTTATGCACTTAACATATAATAAAAATCTTAAAGTGCTACAGGTAAAATCATTATAGAAAGGTAAAAGCAGAAAAAATAAAAACTAGACATGCTGAATAGAGTGAATAGAATGCCTAATAACAGCCTCATATACATAACAATGGTAACAAGCAAGGCTGTTCTTAAGCTTGGCATACACTGTACAATATTTTTAATCATTGCAGCTACAGTTCAAGCTGTATGACGAAACCGCAGGGTTTAAAAGTTCACTTCTCAGTGTATGTTCTCACACTGCAGCCCAACGCTTTGATGCGAACTTATGACGGCCGACTGAATTTCAAACATGTTTGTGTGTTGATTTTCTTCTGACCTTACGATTCCTGATTGGGAGGTGGTTGTTAGAGGCTGATCGCCCCTCATTACCTTCTGTATACTACACGATGCACGATCAGGCTGAAAGTTGGTGAAGAGTCCCAGGAAATTTAGAATGAAGAGAAATGTGATAAAAAGGGAGGCTATTAAAGCAGGAAAAAAAAAATTTCGCCACAAAGCTTCCATAAGGAGCGGTAACTGACATGAACCATCGCCTTTATATTTTTACACAAGGATTATAGTATTTCCGGCTCATAGCGATTTCCTGTGGATAAGAAAACTCACTCAAAAATAAATTGAAAAAAGACAATCGAAATCCCTCTTTTGTTTGTCAGCCAATGGTAGCAAAGAAGCGCTCTGAAACTAACAGTGTTAACCAATCAGAGGAAGAAGAAGTGGGCTGGTGCTGTTTATGCCACACTTTTGCTGGGAGCTACGGCAACAGATGATATACCAGCATCAACAACTGACCGTGTATGAGAGTAAAAGTAAGGGTTTGTGCTTTCCTCACTGAACACGACCTCTCACAGCCTGGTTATACTCTTGCAGCAGTGTGTCACAGTGAGCTTGAGGCAGACATTTTTGATTTATGCCCAATATTGAGGCGTGGTCTGTGCTATGTTATTCTACGCCACAGCGCAAGAGGGACAATCAGTAACTAGCTGTGGGTCTAGATATGGTCGAGGCGGTGTGGAAGTGGGGGCAAGTTTGGGCAAAAAAGAGCGGGGATCCTCCTTTCTGCGATCACCTAAAATTTTGGAAAGTTGCAGTAGAGTGTCTGCGGAAGGGGCGGGGACGTCTCTGCGTTCACTGTGACACTTACACAGACAACCTAGTTTCGAAGCAAATCAGCCTTCATTCACACTAGATATATTTGCACTTTTGCCATCCTCTGGCTGGTTTTGGTATTATTATTATAATTTTTTTTTGCTTTAATCCCTGTGTACAGTTGCTTGAATCAATATTGAATAAGCCAATGTTTTCCTATGTATACAGTGCTGGTCCCCTACAACACTGCAATAGATTTAATTTGCCCCATTCCTAAGGGGTAGAGCTGTTCTTCTGGTTCAATTTGCAGGTTTTCTAAGCCAAAACAAGGTTTTGGTTGACTACTGTATAGAGCTAGGATTTCAGAGCTATTTTTGACATTTTGAATTGACAAAGCTTCCTGGATGGGAAGGGAAACATCTTCAAACTTGGAAAACAAAGTCCAGTGGATCGTCTTTTAACTCTTTTGGAATTCTATGTTTAAAACTTTCCATTAGAGCCGCTAGAATAAAACAATTGGTAAGACGTACTCATGAAATGCAGTACTTTGTGGAAAGGTCTTTTCTGACTATGAGCAGAGATACTAGTCATCTGCATTCCTGATGTCCCCTTCAGTCTTCAGGCTTGTCTTAGTTGGACCATTCTAGCTGTTTTTCCCTTTCTGCTCTGAAACAAAATTAACAATTATAATTTTTTTCATCTTCAGATTTTATTTAATCCCATTCAGTTCCTCAAATGCTATTTTCCCCATATTCCAACATTACAACTACAGATTAAACTTTTAAAGAATGAAATTCTGTTATCAGAATTTTGGCTGAAGCTACAACAGTTTGTTGATTCTGATAATAGTGGTCGGATTGTTTTCTCTTCACAGTCAGTTGTTTTCATGAGATTGCCTATTTTCAAACATAACTAGATGTCATTATTTTCTGTGTTTACAACCAAACCATTGTGTTTCATTACTGTGTTGCTGGGATATCCATAGCCTCATATGTAGAGTTAGGCTGTTAAAGGGAGGGTAGATGACTCTTTAAACCTGATTGTTTACTGGTTTCACAGTTACTTGCTGGTAAAAGCTATCTGGAAAAAATAAGTAGTTGCTATTTTTATTTATTAATTATCACTTTGAACCTTGTAATTTTCCTTTCGTTTCCTGAAACAACTCGATTTGGATTTATTTGCTAGAAAAAGACAACCAGCTAAATTTCACTAGACATAATGTGTGGCATTTTTAGATTATGAAATGTTTAACAAATATAATTATTAGTGCAATTGAAACATCATATCTGACCTTTTTCTTTGTGTTTTCAGTTAAAAACCATCTACAAATTGGGTTCTTAGCCTCTGCTGGGCCCAGAATACCAGGATAGGGGCTCCTACATGTGACATTTGTGCTTTATAATTTAATTGTTACAAATTACTGAAATGCCGTATCTATTTGATATGAGTATATGAGTCATTCCATAGAAATGGCACATGTTGAGTCCCTCTCACCTCTTAAGGGGTATTTCATCTATTGGATCACTAAACTTTATATTTTAACAGCTTTACATTTAGACTGAAATATACCATTTACTACAGTATGAAAAAATATTTTAAATTCTATCTTTTTTATGAGAAATAATGCAGTTTTTTCATTTGACCCCCCTATTTTGTCATGTCCCTCATGGCAATGATGAAAGTTTCCTTTGAAAATACCTAAATAAACTATTTAAAAAGTCAATAAATTTTTACATCAATGTAAAGATCTGTTTGTGCTCTTTAGTTGTTGATGTTTCTTTTTTTCTAAATTAATCATTAAATATTAATTTAAAATGACATTACTTCTGTCCCTGAGCAACCGCTCAACCCCGTTATACAAATGATCTCACCCCCATAGAAAGAAAGGTATGATCCACAGCTGCATATACATCAGGACGTGACATCACTGAAGTCTTTTGAACAACTGGACCACAGAGGCAGGCAAGGTGCTCCCCTATTTTCCTCTAATTTGGTCATTTATCTTGTGATACTGTGGTCGTCAAACTAAATGACTCAACACCGTAACATTAAAAAATTATAAAAAAAATCTACTTCTTACAAAAAACTTTTTTATTTCAAAAATATATGCAAATTCTGAATTTAATGCATTCCATGTGCTCTCTTTCTTGTATTCACTACATTGAGAAGAAGCCATTTTGTGTAAAAATCTCAACCCCTTCACACTCAACCCCGTTATGTGTTTGATTATAACGGTGTTGTGATAGTGTGATGGGGTTGAGATTTTAATACTTTGGTTGTTAAGTTATTCAATTACTTAGATTGATTATTATTATATTCAATCAATATTTTTATACTGTTAGCATGCTGAATGTGATTTATGTTCCATGTTAAGCTGTGAGTAAGGTGGCACCAACAATAGCAGCAGAAAGGCAGAGGAAATATCGGGAACGCCTTGAAGCTGATCCTGAAAGGAGGGAGAGATACCTGCAGAGTGAGCGTGAGAGATGGAGAAAGAATGTAGAGCCAGGGAAGAAGAAACCAATTCAAGAACTGAGTGAAAGAGAACAGCGTAAGAAAAGATAAATGTGGAGAGCAGCTTACATCAGGAGCAAGGAGAGGAAAGAAGTGATCAAGAACGTTCACTTTGGAGCTTCACATCAAGAGGCCACCCTTCATACGGGTGTGTTGTATGTTGGTGGACACCCAGAGCCTGTGTGCTTCAGCACCATCTCCCCCAGCAGGCATAAAGGCCCTCCAGCAATATGGCAGCATTTAAATCCTGTGCTGGATTACCTCAAGCCCAACCTCCACATGTGTCTGTGCTGCACTTTTTAAGTGATGGACCTTGTACCCAGTACAAACAACGAGGCAACTTCTACCTTTTCTCCACAGAACTTGACAAAAGAGGATTCAAGGCTGGGTCTTGGAATTTTTTTGAGGCTAGTCACGGAAAAGGAGCGCCAGATGGTGTTGTGGGGGCCTTAGAAAGAGCAGCTGACAAGATGCTGGCAAAGGGCCGGGACATCCCAGATGCAGAAGAGTTATTCAGAGCCTTGTCTGAAACAAACACAAGTGTCAAGTTGTTCTTTGTGAAAAGTGAAGATGTCGAAGAAGCAATGGAGAAACTGCCAAAGCAGATACCAGCTGTTCCCGCAACAATGAGAATTCATCAGGTCATTACTCTGGCTCCAGGAGAACTGATGGCTCGTGATGGAAGTTCGGTCATGATCCAGATTTCATGACCATAGGTGAGGGTAGGAACGTAGAGCGACCGGTAAATTGAGAGCTTTGCCTTTTCGCTCAGCTCTCTCTTCACCACCACAGTCCGGTGCAGCGTCCGCATTATTGCAGCAGCCGCACCGATCCGTCTATCGATTTCCCGCTCCATTCTTCCCTCACTCGTGAACAGGACCCCAAGATACTTGAACTCCTCCACTTGAGGCAAGGACTCTCCTCCAACCTGAAGGGGACAAGCCACCTTTTTCCGGTCGAGAACCATGGCCTCGGATTTGGAGGAGCTGATTCTCATCCCGGCCTCTTCACACTCGGCTGCGAACCGCCCCAGCGCACGCTGTAGGTCTTGGCAGGAGGGAGCCAGCAGAACTACGTCATCCGCAAAAGCAGGGACGAGATCCGCTGTTCCCCGAACCAGACCCCCTCCGGTCCTTGGCTGCGCCTAGAAATCCTGTCCATAAAAGTTATGAACAGGTCCGACTTAATGCCGGCAATGCGAACCAGGCTCCTGCTCCGCTTGTACAGAGAACGGATGGCCCCTAATAAAGGGCCCCCGACTCCATACTCCTGGAGCATCCCCCACAGGGCAGCACGAGTGACACGGTCGAATGCCTTCACGGTCGCCACCTTAACGTGGTGGATGGGTTTCAGTGCCTGGGTGATCCCAGAGGCTATGTTGTCGGGGGCTAAATGCCCCTGGAAGGGTCTCCCAAGGCTCTGGGTGACAGGTCAGACGAAGAGCGGTTCAAAAACCCTTATGACGAGGACTAAAACGAGGCACGTGGCGTCGCCCGGTACAGCGGAGCCGTGACCCCACCCTGGAGCCAGGCCTGGGGTTGGGGTTTGTCGGCGAGCGCCTGGTGGTCGGGTTCTTCCTCGCGGGACCCGGCCGGGCCCAGCCCGAAGGAGCGACGCGAGGCCATCCCCCAGTGGGCCCACCACCTGCAGGGGGAACCATGAGGGACCGGTGCAAAGGGGATTGGGCGGCAGCCAGAGGCGGAGACCTCGGCAACCTGATCCGCGGGCGCTTAAACTGGCTCTGGGGACGTGGAATGTCACCTCACTTCATATTCTATTGTTGTTATTATGTCGTTTTGTTTTGTTCTTGTTATTGTTGTTTTTGGGTTTATATTAAAGCTCAATTCAATAGCAATTTTAGCTGGTGTCTTTGCTATGGTTAAAAAATGAAATGCCAACAGAAAGTCCTAAACACTGAAATAAACAAAGAAAATCGTTTTTGTCCCTTCAACCCTGTTACCATCTTCAACCCTGTTATGTTAGTCTCAACCCCGTCACACCTATATTTTCACATATTATTTTTTTAAAATGTTGATAAAATAATTTAATGTCTATTGACTTTTGTTTCAAATATAAAGAGCTATCATTTGAAATTGATTTTGATTACAATTCTTGAGTTAAACTGAATTTCTGAAGAAAAATGAGTGAGTGCTTTCACCAATTTGTCACATTTCAGCATATAAGAAAGCATAAAGTGTTATTTTATGTAATTTTTCTTTTTGAAATGATTGAATTAGTATGGGGGACTTCTGAATAATGTGAAAATGTTTATTTCTTTCTAAATTCATTTTATAATAACATTCAGAAAGGCCTCGAAGTGTCCGTAACGGGGTTGAGGAATTAAGGTGAACACATCTTTAAGTACTGATCAATACTAAAAGAAAATTAATGCCTGAGATGGGAAAATATGTTTTTCGGATAGTTAAATATATCCCTAAATATGTGGGATATACTTAGAAAAAATACTATTGGGTAAAAAAATTGAAAATGTCCAAGTCCAATTTTACCCATTCTCATGGAATGACTCATATTTAAAACTGCAAATGATCAACTCATATTTCCCACAGCTTTTAAACTCCCACCCAAAGCAACATCCCTTCTGTTATTCCATTTTCTATGTCCATTTTAATGTAAGTTGTCTTTTTATGCAAACAAATCCATCCAGTTGGGATATATTTTTCCATTAGATTCTTTACATTCTGTGGGTTTTCACATCAATTCTACTACTCTGTTATATATCTGTCATTAGTCAAAAAATAATAATTGAACTTTATTCATCTCACATTGGAGAAATTTATCTCTGCATTTAACCCATCCCCTTGGGTAGCAGTGGGCTGCCATTGTGCGGCACCCGGGGAGCAATGTGGGGTTAAGGGTCTTGCTCAGGGAGCCGGAGTGGTAGTCTTCAAGGATCGAACCGCCGGTTCGGAACCGGGTACTTGTAACCTTCTCAGAGTACAAGTGCAATGCTCTAACCACAAGGCCAACACTCCCCATAAATAAATACAGAATGTAGTTAATAAACATATGATTAATTATATGGTCTTCAGTTAAACAGATTGATTTTATTTTAAAAAGGATATATAGTTATTTAATGATTTGATTAGTTGTTTTATGTTTCTATGCTGAAGCCCACTGAATTAATTTAAATTGTCGCACATCAATCAAAGTCATGGAGGCGGGGCTAGGGATGTTTCAATTGAAACCTTGATGTCTGATTGGTTGGTTGGTCTCTTCTCACTGAACTAGATAAGAAAACTTCCTACTGGTTCGCCTATTCTACACTTAGTAATATTGCTGGAAAAGATGGAACTTTATTTACAGAACACTGGGTTAGCAACTCTAGGCACTGTATACTGTACTTAGTTTGGCGTGGAATATATCCAGTAAGCTTACGAGAGATCTTGCTCAGGTTTAGCATGGCTAGTGACTTCACCTTTTGGATGCATGAAAAGTTTATTTGCCCGAAAGCTACAGCGGGGCGAAATTTCAATGTCGGTACAGCCCGTCCAAGAAAATAATATAAAAAAAAAAATTGGAAGACACAGTGTCAGAGGCTTTGCTGCTGTCAAAGGCTCTGTCCTTACTGATGGGGAAAAAAGAGAATAGAATAATAATGGATAAGAGAACAGAGAAATATTACTTCAGATTTCATCCATAGGGATCTGAGATTGCATCAAACTCAGCACACAGAACTAACACAGATAATAACCAGCATCTTATGGGGAAACTTTGAAGGCAGTATGAAGGGTGCATTTGTTTTCATGTGTGAGCATGCATGTGTGTATGCTTTGAGTGTGAGCAAAGGAAGTTGATAAAGCACTGTTCTCTGGGACATTGATAGTAAGATGTAATGTAATGTTTATCAACTGTCATGATCTTGGTGCTGATGACTGGCTGGATTACGCATTTCATTCACCTGCTTAGCTCCGCCCATTGTCCCATTACCGTTCCTCTTATTCACCTGCTCCAGCTTCTATTTAACCTAATCAGTGCCGATTATTCTAGAGCCAGTGGAGAGAGTACCCCAGCGTTACCTTACTGCTTCTGATCCTGACCTGTTCTGCCACAACCACTGAGCCTGCCTTTGTCATGAAACGAGGACAGATGGACCCAGTATTCAGGAGAGACAGTCAGAAGGAAAGTTCAAAAGATTTATTAAAATAAAAACAAAACAAAAGCGGAGCTCTGGCTCACGGACACTGCAGGCGGGGGGCGGGGCACCGCCCAATCTCAGACACTCTGGGGGAGAAACACAGGTAAGTGACCATGATCAACTGATAGAAGATTAACTGTGTTGGTCACTTACCTGGTTTAACAGTCCAGACCACGAGTGTTCCCAGTGCTGCAGTCCCAGAGGTGATGGTGGAAGCTGATCCTGGTGAGGGATCCAGAACAGACAGGAACAGACAGAAACAGGCAGGATCCAGATCAGGCAGGAACAGCGACAGGTGGCAGGATCCAGACTTCCATGCATCCACAGGCTTCCAGGAGGGTTCAGAGTCTTACTGGGACCAGAAGCATGACCAGGTGGTCACGCACAGGAGCAGACAGGATCAGGTGCAGACAAGCAGGCACAGTGGAAAAGGGTAGCCGAGACAGGACGTAGGAACCGGAACTTGAAGCAGACTTGAAACTGGTCTCCACCCTGGAGCCAGGCTTACTTTGATAAAAACTAACCCTCCCCCCATAATGAGCCAAAAACCCAGAGGACTCCGCGGGGGAGGAACAGTGGACAATCAGGAGACGAGACAAACACTAAAGCCCTCTTTCCACTGGCAGCTAGGATCCAGGACATGAACCATCAAATCAAAGTGAACAGACAGACTAACAAAGAGACAAGCAATGATCTGGCACTGAATGCTCAGGCTGAACTGAATATAAACCAGAGGAAACAGGTGAGGGGAAAAAATTATAATTGAGGCAGGGAAGGAAGAGGGCAGGTGAGGGGAATTACTAATTAAGGGAGAGCAAACAGGCCAGATCATGACAGCCTGTTCCCATCTGATCTGTATGCCTGACATGTCTATGGACTCCTGCTGGATTCTGTATGTTTGCTGAACTTGGATATGTTCCCTGTCACCGCTCTGGATGTCCCTTCGGAACCTCTTTGGACTTCTGATGTCCTGGTTCTGAATCCTGAGCATGTTCTTGACCTTTAGATTCACCCTCTGGATTATCTTGTCTTCCTTTGACTGTGTGGAGCTGATCTCCAGCTTGTTCTCCATCCTCTGGGACTACTGCGTCTGGGACACTATGGCCCCACCCAGCCTTTGTTTGACAGCCTATCAACTGGATTCCTGCATTAGACGTTCTTAGACGATCTTGTGCAAAGATCACATCCTGTCCTCAATGTTTTCCAAATTTCCAAACATCAGAATTCCTGCTACACAAAAATCCAAATATGTACGCATCTTCTACGTCCTTGACTGACATCAGAGTCAGGTTCTCAATCTTGCATTTCTGCCAGCAATCCATTGTGCATCCGGTGAAAAACTTTCCATCTGGAACACAGGGCTCCTCCTTAATCCGTCTTCCCATCAAAGAAAGGTGATCAATTGCGAGATCTGACGAGATCCACTATTCAGCTTTGGAAGATATGCAAATAGAGGCTCCAAAAAGAACACAAGACATAGACCTAGGCAAGGCAGACAGGGGAGGGCACGGTAGACAGAGATAAAGCACATCCTCCTCCTCCTTTAAGAGTAAGTGAGAAAATAATTCACTGGGTATACAAATTTGTTGTGCATACAAAATGATAATTAAAGTTGTCTAAGTCTAAGTTGTAACTAATTATTTCATAACATATTTATTTATTGTACTATGGCTCTTGTCACCCTCCATACATGTTATGTAGTTTTCAAAATAACAGTGAGATGGCAGAGTGCGGCCTGATCTCAGTTTTTGACAAGTCCTGTGTGCTTGTTTGCCTTATCCAAGCACTTTAACAACCAGATAACTCATATATTATACCTTCAATAGATTTGACGCAGCATGATGCCATAATTTCCCTAATCCAGAGATACAGGTAAAGCTGGCTCCACCACTTCACTTTCCCTGAGTCGCCTCGAAATTCCTCACAATCAAAGTTAGTTTTCAGCTCTAGATGATTGCCAGAAAAGATCATGGCTGTATCATTAATGGTTTGTCTGTTACAGCTACAGAGGACAAAATGACCTTATCTCACTGTGAAAAGAGCGTTTTGGCCTCAACCTTCTGATTTGAAGCTTGGAACCAAAAACATCTGCTCAAATCTACTTTATATTGTTAGTTTTCAGCTCTAGATGATTGCCAGAAAAGATCATGGCT